>NC_043715.1:10446149-10696129 GCF_006229205.1 Suricata suricatta
ATATAAAATGCTGTGTCGTGACAGGTATCAACTATCCATTAGATACTGAATCAATTCTTCTTAAGCACTACTAACTGCTTGCTTTTCTTGAAGCTAGATCATTCTGAAAATTTCCTATTAGACCTATGAGTGCAAACATATGGTTTCTGTCCTTCTCTGCCTGGCTTATTTCGCTTAGCATGACACCCTCAAGGTCCATCCACTTTCCTACAAATGGCCATATGTCATTCCCTCTCATTGCCATGTAGTACTCCATCGAGAATATATACCACATCTTCTTGATCCACTCATCAGGTGATGGCCATTTAGGCTTTTTCCATGTTTTGGCTATGGTTGACAGTGCTGCTATGAACATTGGGGTACCTGTGCTCCTATGCATCCGCACTTCTGTATCCCTTGGATAAATCCCTAGCAGTGCTATTGCTGGGTCATAAGGGAGTTCTATGGATAGTTTTTTGAGGAACCTCCACACTGTTTTCCAGAGACGCTGCACCAGTTTACATTCCCACCAAGTGTAGGAGGGTGCCCGTCTTCATCTAATAGTTTTAAAATAGAGTTTCAAGATACCTTAGAATTGTACAAACTTTCATTCAAATACTATGCATAAAAAATTATCTCACTAGTAAAGTACGTAGTTGAGGATTTAAAAAATCTTTATGCTGTGAACTATTTAGAAATAATTAAGCATGTTTCTTAACAGGCTTCAGAAATGGAGAGAAATACTTTTATTTTTATTTAATCTTTAACATGTTTTCCAAATAGAGATTTCAAAGGTCAATGAAATCAACTGTATTTAGAAGGATACACATTAGAATGAAACCATTTGGTCTTGGTGAAACAAAGATATTTGGCTACATTATGATTCTGTTAAAAGTGAATTAATCAGCTTTCACTGTGGTCAAGTGTCTTGTCCCAGTGTGTGAAACAGCAACAGCTGAAGAGTGAGCAACACTGACCCAGACTGTAAAGACAAGTATAAACTATCAAACCTCGTGAAATGGGGAACACGTTACCAGCCGCAGTTTGGTCTGATGCTTCATCTGGACCGCGGCCTGCCACCCGGCAAGCAGCAAATACTCTTGCCAGTGAAAAGTGGGTGTTAGCTACACGGGCAGTTTCTGGAAGCTCGTCTGCCAATGAAACACATCTACCTACGGCTTTTTGATTTTCCTTTTAAATCATCTTCCCTTTGATAAAAATATAACTAAAAACCTTTCTGACTGGTATACTCCTATAGATACCACCAATTCACACAGAATTAGGAATAAAATGTTTTGTAAAACAACCATACTCCTGTGATATGCTTTGGGACTGGCTGATACAACATGAGCTTGAATTTATATATCTTGAATTTTGAACAATTCAAGAAATGCAGTGAAAAAAATCTCTGTTCTGCTTTTCCTTCATGAAGCCAGGTAAACTGGAAACCATGTCTCCCAGAATCCCCTTTTCTGTCTGGTTCTGGTTAAAAGTTAGTCAGAAATGGAGCTTGTGTGGCATTTGAGTGAAATGCCAGCCATTTTTTTCCACAGGACTTTTTTCTCCCTGTGATACAGCGCAGTGAGGGACGATCACAGAGGAGCTGGTCTGATCCGGTTTGTCCTGGCTCTCCTTCACCCTGCTCCATCTCTTCTTCCAGACAGCTGGCCTCCACTCTCCAGCCCTCTGACAACTGTGAAGATCCAAATCCTAAAATAGAAGCCTTGTGCATAAAACCCATGGTGGTGCTACTCCCTGACTGTCCCCAGACCAGATTTAAAATCTGCTGCATTTCCCCAGAATTAGAATATACCGCAGCCTGACCAACCGTGCGACCCGGAGAGACTGGCAGAGGAGTGTCCTAACAGCCCGTTCGCTCTTTGATTTGTTACGAATGACCGTGGCAAAACACAGTTTTTCAAATGCCTCTCTAATACACATGGATGTTATCTGATTCCAGGAACCTAATTCCCCTGATTAAGGGAGTTTGTCGGGGCATATCTTATTAAGGAAGTTACAGAGCAAAGGAAATTAGTCCCCTGGAGTAATAACATCACAACAAAATTAAATTATCGACTGTAAAAAAATGTTTTACTTCATATAAAAATAAAATAATCATACTCTGTAAATTATAATTCTTTTAAATAGAATTAATCCCTTACATGCATATTGCCAAGCAGAGAAAATTTTTATAAGAGTAATCTCTTAAAAAAAAAAGAGAGCGTAATCTCTAAAGTATCATATGAAGTAGGGGTCCAAAAGGGAGCAATTTTATTGTGTGGAAAAGCAACATAATTTCATTCATTCGTTTACATGAAGATTCTCTTACCATAGTGATGATCTCTGGCTTTTGTTGCTTGGCCAAGTCAATGATATCTATTCCATTGTAATAGACATTTTCTAGACACCCATGAAAATTTTTATGGGGGAATGACACTGATTTTCCAGGTGCTGGAATCCCTCCAAAGCTGATCTTAGAAAGAAAAATGGCATCAATAATATTGTTTAGTGATTTTCTGATAGTTTGCTTAAATAATTATGATTAGTAACTCTAGCTTTAATCATCACAGATAAATCAATTTTTCATCACTCTACACTCCACATGTTGCTAATTTCATATGGATATTTTTTAAAAATTAAAATACAGATTTGGAAACAAATTTACATGCATTCAGTTTTCATTTACACTAGAGCCTGATTATTCTTATAAGTTACTAATCACATCTGGATCTGATGTTTATTGGTTGATGAATAAAAATGCATCTTTATATCCATGGTAAATCTCTGTTTAATAACATAACTGGCTTTAATGGGGTTTTGTTTTATATGTATTTCCGGCACACATTGGTGCTTGTGCATTTGGATCGATTGATAATGAATTAATTAATCTATTAGTTACAAAACCTCTCCATAAATCTACACTTTTCTAGGGCGCCCTATAGCACACAAAAAAATCATGGACCATGTTCTGTATTTACTAGTGGTAATGTTGCCTCTTGGAGATTTCCTACATGTGATAATCTGTGACTATGCACTTCAGGTAAAAAACTCTCTCCCTCTCTCTCTCTAACAATAGATTAACATATCGTCAGAACGACGAGGCCTCAGTAGTAAACGCCCAAATCTACCATTGTGAGTTAGGTCATCTTGGGAAACACTTCACCGGGACCCTGAATTACTCTGAAAGAGGGAAGGGGTGCTCCCTACAGTGTATTTTCTTTCGCATGGCTGCTCACATAGACATTGTAAACATCTGCATTAATTGAAACATAACGATCACACCTCATGATCAAGGTCCAGGTAACTGAAGTCTCCCTGGGCGCGGAAACTACGCCGGTGCTCGTCCACTGTGAAGTTCACGTGTCTGCCCGAGCGCTGGAGGAGCACCGAGTGCCAGTGCTGGTCGTCCAGGAGGCTGCCCAGGGTGAGACTGATCAGCGTGGGAGCGGAGGCCAGTGTGGCCTCACCTGAGAACAGAAAAAAATAACAGCACCATTATTTCCATTTTTATATAAAAAAACAAGTTTCCCTTTAGGATCTCTCATAATAATTGCAATCTTCTCCTTTGCATTCCATCCAAAACACCAGTATGGATTTACCTGAAGTTTGAATATAATGCCCCCTCAACTTGGCTGGAATTTCTTCTACTGTTAATTCTTTTTATTAGTGTTTCCCATCACATGCCATTTGTGATGTAAAATGTACCTTTGCTACAACCTCATTATTTTTACTAGCTCAGTATTTTTCAGTGACTCATCCCTTTATTCATGATGTCTGAAAACAGCTACGTGGTTCTGTGAGCACTATGCAAAAACGCATCAAATGAGGGTCTCATACAATTTGCAAAATAGGAACCGTTTTTACACGTCAGTGCGATACTGGTGTACATATAAGCCCCTGAATCTGGAAATAAGACACCTTGATTGTTATAAGGTAAGCTATAAAAGCATAAACTTACTGACGTGATAGCCAAAGGGCCAGACTGTCAACTACATCACCAAATAGATTTACCTGAATTAATAAGTAAAAAGAGTTTTCCTCTTCGTAAGTCCAGCGTGATATGATCTCCATTTTGCCCTTCTCGGTGGAGCAGAATTCCATCACTCTGCATAGTTTTAAATTTCAAAGAAATAATATCCTTTATTGGGCTTAGGGAGTTTTGATCAAATCTATAGAGAAGGGAACTTTTTCCATCAAAATCAAGCACCTCTGATCCTAGAGACAAAGACATTAAAAGTCATTCTAAAGTATAAATATATTTTTTATTAAACCATTTTAAATGCGTATATATATACACATGAATGTATATATACATACATATACACATATATAAAGCATTGTGCATACACACATACACGTATAGGTCACTTGCCAGCCAGTCATGAGGGAAAATAAAAGCTCCAATGTCTAATTCCCTCTTGACACCTAGGATTGATTCCATTTTAGTCTTTGCTAACCTATTTACAAAATAATTATCTAGAAATAGATCCCAAAATGTATTCCTAATTTTCTTTTATTACTGAAAGTTATTTCTGTTCATTCAATAAAGAAAAGAAAATCAGGAAAAAGGTTATGGTTGATATCCATAAAACCACTTTGTATATTTCACAATCAATATTTTTATTCATGTTCCTGAAGTGTTGAAGTCAAATGGTTTTTAGTTCCTGAAAAAATGGTTTTGATATCTCAAAATTTCTCTTATACATGTTGTAGATAAAAGATCTGCACAAAAATATGAACACATCCATCAGTCACATCAAATGCTGTCTCCAGCTGACCTTTGTGTTTTGTTTTATTTTATTATTTTTGTGGCTAAGTAATAGTATTTAAGAGCAATGCTATCTTGTCTTCTAAAGAGCATCATCGGAAAGATAGTCACTTAATGATATTATAAGGGCTGTTCTGCCACATTTGTGTCAAAACTGTGACATTGACACGTTTTTTCAGCTTTCTGACAAAGTCTTATCTACTCATTGTCAAAATCACTTTTATTCGGTTCATCTGAAAAAAGATGTCATGTTATACCAGTAACATAACAGCACATCTGTCAAAATCAGTTGCACCCAAACAACAGACACAGAATAGAACTGATAATACCCAGAAAGCCTTGCAGTGTTTTCTCCATTTCGCAAGTCGAAGATTTTTTTAAGGCAATTACCCTTGTGAGAAAATGTATGTAATAAATGAAGAGGTTAGGGAAACCCAATGAAGCTATTTTTCAACTGGTTAGCTGACTTCTCCCAGTCAATGAAATGACATTAAAGTTTACTCATCTTGTTTCATTTGACAAAATTATTACAGTTACTTACATGCCCAAATATACATTTCATTCAGATTATCCATCATATTTAATGTGAACCATTTATATTCACCACCCCCCTGAAATTCTTTTCAACTATTTTACGCAGCTATCTTTTGAAAATTCAGAGGTTTGATTTTTCCACATCTTGTTAATGTGCTTATAAAGAATTCATTCACCAAATGCACATGAATAAACATTGCATTCTGTAGAAAGGATAATGTTAACTGAACAATTATTCCTTGTTATATAGCTGAATGAATGTGCATGGTAAAAACATAACTCTGTGTCAAATACAAATCATGTGTTCTATGATTATTAGATTACAATAAATTAAGAAAAATTCCAATAAGACATACTTTAAATCCTGATGCATTTGGAGCAATGCAGTTATCTCTGAGTTAACGTATTGCTTAAAGGCAACCATCATAATAATGATTTTCCTTTAGATAAAGTCTATTTTTGGAATTAGCTACCAAGAGAATTTTTTCCAGTAAAGGGTTAGCCTATGTTGCTTTACCCCAGTATTTCTTTTTTTCTCTTCTTCACTGTTATTATTATCACATTGTAATGGTCATAACCACCCTTCAGGGCACCTAAGGCTTTTGTGCCTAGTATGTTTCCGTCAGCAACAAAGGAAAGTGAAAAGTGTATCGGACAATTGATGTCTAAAGTAATGGTATACAGCTTCACCTCTTAAAATCAACCACCTGCCACTGTCTCTCATTCTTACCAATTATCTTCTTACTCCACAAATATCAACTAAGAAATCTGAGGCATCCATTCAATGCGTAACTATTTAGCAAATTGTTTGTGAGGCCCTGTGATGGATGCTGAGATCAAGAGAGTAATAAACACCAGCGTGGTCCTTGCTCCCATGGAGCTGACATTCCATGAAGACGCATACTGCTTAGCAAGTGAACGGCCATGACAGACTGATCAAGGTCAGCTGAAGACTGTCTCTTTGGTTAAGGTAGTTGGGGAAACTCATCTCTCTGATCTAATCTTCCTCCTTCCCACAGTCTTCAAGCCCTACCCGGGTCCCCATAAGCTCTTAGAATTACTCTTAGGACATTTAATTTCCAAAGACCTAGACATTCCCCCAATACTTTCTCTCCTTCACTGTCATGAAAAGAAATACAGTGACAGTCAGTAATTCAGCTCTCAGAGGATGAAGAGGAGTGGGGATTGCCTTGAAAATGGGTCTGAAAGTGAGAAAGTAGTTTAAGTAGGAAAATCAACAAGCTCGCTGCCATACCATCACGGACTTCATGTGTGTGTGAACAATTCCTTCAGGGAAGAAAAGCTCAATCAATATAATTCAGAATGTGAGTACAATGTCAGTATAGGAGAACTTCAACTTACGTATGTGCAATATATGTACAAGAATTATCATAAAATAAAAAACCCAGGATAATTCCCATCAGTATTACTTTAGATAGAAAACTCACTTATAACGGGTCTAATAAAAGTTACTGTTATAAAAATCAATTTACACAACACCTCTGATGTATAAGCAGTGTGTACTTTTAAACAATAATCACAAAACTCTGAGTTGTGGCACATATAGTTAATGATATAAAAATCTGGAACTGTATGAAAAAGAATCTTGAGACAGACAAACAGAGAGAGAAAGAGAGAGAGAGAGGAAGAGAAAGACAGAGAGAGAATTTACTTGAATTCATTATTAGAATCTCTCTCTCCAAGGATGCTGATAGGAGAGAGAGGTTGTAGTCTCTCTTGAAAATGGTCTTACCCACCGTTAAGAAAACCCTGAAAAACTGGATATACCCCAAAGCAATAACTTCATTTCCTTTCAATATCACTGAACCATTTTCTCACAGGCCCAGCTGCAGATTATTTAATTCTAAGTGACTTAATAAAGGTCTGATTTTTTACTATTTATTATTGGTTAGGGGCAGACTCTGTTAAGTTACATGTTAATTTATAATTTTTTTCCCAGTAGAAATACAAATGACTTCTGTGTGATAGAAAATCAAAGCTTTTGGTTTTATTGCCCTGTTGGACATTAACCATTTATTATGTACCCAACCCAGTGATAGTAATCCAGTAAGCTTTCTTGGATTCCTCTCTACACTCAGTCTCTTGAATCTGCTTTCAACTAGCTTTACCATCTTTCTGATTCTTTCTTTAATCTTTCATATGTGTTTATTCTGTATTTAAATGAAAGTCTTGTTTGTTTGTTTTTGAAATTTTTACTTTCAACATTACTAACTTTTAAAGTAGAACTTGGGCTTCACCTCATTGACTGGGGAAGCAACACTTCATGTCTGAGCCATCCCCAGTAACACTCAAGGGGCATTTATTTTTGCTCTTCCACAAAAGACACTACCAATGTAAATATATTCTCACAAAAGTTCAGATGATTCATAATAAAATTTCTTTGCATTGAAACTAACCTATGAAAGATACAATGAATGTATGGCATTCATGAAAGTCATTTAACTCAATATTTATTTGTTTAGGAACATGAAATTAAGCATCCAAGTAATATTCATGTTTCAATGAACAGAATCACACTTATCCCCATCTTTTGTCAAATGCTTTCAGAAAAAAAATCTTTTGTACATGACTGACATGTATACGTAGGAAAAACAGAGGTACCAGGAAATTGGCTAGAATAAAAATTAGAAATCAGAAGTTAACAAAGATTATAACAGTCAAAGACCTACAATGCAAAGATGTAGGAGGAGACATGTTACTTGACTGAAAGAATTACTTTTCTAATTGTAAATTTGTTCACTAGTAGGCTTATCACTCGGGTTGTATTTTAATGATTAGATTACTGTCAATATTAATATTGTGACCCTGTCATACCCTGTTCACCAGAGGGAGGGCATAAACTCTAATTTTCTAGTAATAAGTTGCAAATTGTTCTGACACATTTATCCTCCTCAGGCTAGCCCCCTTCTGAGCCATTTTAATAGTGTTTTATTACAGTGTAGCCTAATAGTTAAGATAACTAGTCAGTGTGGATTTGCATCTTCACCCTACCTTTGGCAACTATATGAGTTTCCTGTTAATTGATGTAACAAATTACCACAAATTCAGTCACATGAAACAACACAAATTTATCATCTTCTAGTTTGGGAATTCAAAAAGTCCTAAAAACAAGGTTGGCAGGAGCTGCTTTCCTTTGGAACTCTCTGGAAGATTATCTCATTCTTCCCCTTTTCCAGCGTGGAGAGACCATCTGCATTCCTTGGTTCAGACTTCTCTTTATGTACAAGACTAGTACCATAGCACCATCAAATCCCGCCCCCTTGTTTCTCACAGTGACATCTCCTTCTCCGACTGATCCTCTCACCTCCCTCTTGTAATTACATTGGGTCCAACTAGAGAATCCAGGCTACTTTGCCCATCTCAAGATCCTTAGTTTAATCACAAACTATGTCCTATAATGTAACATAGTTTCAGGTAACAGGGCATTACTCCCTCTGTGGCACACATTTAACCCCTTTGTCTGTTTCCTATCTGTAACACGGGAATAACGATAGTATATTCTTCACAGGATTGTTGCATGAATATCTATCTGCATAAACTTTGGAAGAATTGCTTGTGCATAATTAAAACTCAATAGACATTAACTACTGTTACTGCTAATGCTATTACTTATTGCTAGAACATTGGGCAGGGAAAGAGGTACGGCAAAAATAATTTAACAAATACATTTGGTGTATTTAAAACTAAACTCTTTAAAAAATAATGAATTTCTGAAGAGCATGAGAAATGCTCCATTATCAATGTCACTGCCAGGTTATATAGCAAGAATGATTTTGAGCCATCTGTGGGTTCTGTGGCTTTTTCTCTGTCTGTCAGCTAATGCTTGAGCTGACTCACTATGGCAATTGTCGGTGACCCGAATCCTCCTCAGTGAAAACCTCCATCTCAAATCTTCTCATTTACAGCAGGCATCAAGGAAAGAAGAAACTCACAGAGGCTGTAGGCCCTACTCTCATATCTGTTCTCCCTGGGAGCCCAGGAAAGAGGGAGAGTCTGCTTTATTTGCATGATTCAGAAATACAATCTCCCACGGAACGAAGAGATTTCCAATAAAAATATTCAAATTCCTTTCAGGGAGTTGTGTCAGAAGTGGTATTGCTGAAATGGGTACTCGCTCCCCTCTCTGCAAGTACATATTTATAGAGAGCTCCCTGTGAACAGGGGAAGACACAGCAATGCATAAATACAAAGCACATTTTTGTTCAAGGAGCTTCCATTCTAATGGGGAACACGCATCCCTGAGATGTGATTTTTCATGCCAGTGCTTAGAGCTTTGCTTTTGCGTCAGGACTGGGTCTGAATGATTTCTAACATGTGCAGGAGGAGTTGATCCACTCAGCCTGGGAGAAGGATGTCAACTAAATTGCAGATTCACCTCTGTGAGCAGCAAATTGTTCTACCCGGGCGTATGGCACATGCCAACACACTCTTCAGGGTAATATCTCCACTTGACCCGGTATCCTTCCCTTACACCTACATCCCACCCCTGCTCCAAAGCTTGAGGCTTTGCACAATGTGAGAGGTTGTTATCTGAAAAAGCAATGGCCTCCCTACCATTCCAAGTGGATTACTAAGAAAAAAATACACAAGAGCACGTTTTCTTAAATTGAGTTCCATGGTCTGGCCGTGTTAGAATCAACTGAGGAGTTTCTCGTGGGGTTTCCAGAAGCATTCAAGATCCTGGGTTCTACTTTATATCCACCAACTTAGGGGCTCCTAGAGCCACACCCAGGGAAACAGGTTCTTGAGTGCCCCCTGAGCACATGACACGATCAGGATTATCGATAAGAACAAGAAGGTTAAAGAAACCTTCTCTCTGAAAATGAATAACCTCACTGCGTACTGAATTGTCCCATGGAAAACACCTACGCTGTAGGTGGTCCTTGAAGAAAATTGTGCACGTGGAGCAGCTTGTCGCTGAAAGATGTCTTTGGGGAGAAACTGGCTCTGTGAATTAACTATCAATCATTGCATCACTGATGAGGTCAGTTGGCTAAGAAATGTTAAAGAGAAAAATTGAAATAGAAAATGCATGAACTGGAAAACAAATCCTTGAATAATAGAAAACCTGCCTTTATTAAAGGTCATGAAAGAATTCCTGAAAAAGACATGAGAGCCTTCTATTAATTCTGTGGGAAGCACCCCAAAAATATAAACAGAGAAAAAGTGCTGTAAATGGAGAAAGAACAATCGACCAAACTCTTCTGGGCTAAAAAAGAAGTCAGTCTCCAATACCGACCATACCGCTTCTTTATTTGAAAATTACTACCTATGAATTTCTAAACAGAGGTCCAATTTTGACTTCTAAGAAACATAAATCAGGCTGAGTCACTGTTAAACTATTATATAGTGAAAGATTAAAGCAACAGCATGATGTATTGGCACTTGAGATCTGCATTCCTGAATTGGGTTTTGAAGAGATGGCGAGGAGAGACCGAGCACTTGAGAAATCAACAGGAAACGGGCTGGACTATTTCTGCATAGTAGCAGAAAAGAACACAGAGTGATTTAAGGCACTCTTAAGTTTAAAACAACCCAAATTAATACAATAAAAAGGAAGAAGGTACAGGATCAAGGGCTGCATATAACCACACGGAAAAGGTGACTTTACTATCATGGTTTTAAATAGACTGAATTAAGATCAGTGATAACACTCCAGGAGGTTAGAGGGACAAACAGGCTACCTGCCACGTAAATATCAATCTAAATGAACCTTTGAAACAAATTTGAAATGCATAATATCTACTACATCGAGGACCCTTGAGTGTGTCACTGGAAGACATAAGCTGTATTTCTGTTTCTAATATTTGTTGTAATTTTGTAATGCCACAGAAGTCACATAAATGTGGATTCTCAATTTCCTTATTTGAAATATGTGGGAAAAAATTCCAATTTCTCATACCACACAAAAAGCTGTGGGTTTCAAATAGAAGTATCAAAATGCCTAATTTATTACATATTTTATTTTCTATTAATATCATTTTATTTATAATTTTCTTAAATTTATTTATTATTGAGAGATAGAGCACAAACAGGGGAGGGGTAGAGAAGGAGACACAGAATACAAAGCAGGCTCCAGGCTCTGAGCTGTCAGCACAGAGCCTGACACAGGGGCTGAACCCACGAACCTCAAGATCATGACCTGAGCCAAAGTCAGTCAGTCCCTCAACCAACTGAGCCACCCAGGTGCCCCTATAATAACATTCAACAGCTCACAAGTTCATCTCACAGCTCTGGGATCAACTGCTTCTGTAGGCGTATAACAAATCTGTGGTTTCTATACATTTATTCATTTTTCCGATTTTATCATGGCTAACTGGATATTTTCCTGAGTTCTCTAGGTAGCAAATAGTTACTGAGCATTGACTGTGTCAACTCCTACAGTAGGAGCTGGTGTTACAACAGCAAATACATTCTGTCCTCAGGGATCCCTCAGTCTGGAGGAAAAGAGAGTCTTCAAGTAGCTCACCCCACATGTACAGATATATTTACAAACTCTAAGTGGAGCATGAAGGAAAAGGGCAGGTTGCACGGTAGTTTTGAACGGGGAGATGTGAATTAGGTTACTGCCTGGGGACAGCACTTTGCGGAAATGAAACTTACTCTGAGTAGATGCCCACCTTTGTAAATGTCTAGGATCAGGAAAGGAGGAGGAGGTGGGGAAAGGAGGGTACAAGTTCAGGGAGGGATGAGGAGAGGTGGGAGGGTGGAGCCTGGGGAGGGAAGGATGATGGTGGCAGGAAGGAGATAAAAGAGGTCCATGGATCACCTTGACCCTGTGAGAGCTTAGTTCCAGGTTCTGTCCGGAAGCATCTATTTCAGTTTCGTCCTTAGCCCCAGGACATAGCAACTGGTCCACAGATTGGGCTTTACTCCTAAAGCAACAACCTCTGGCTTTTCAGTTAAAAACCCAAGATGTCCAACAAGTCCCTGTAAATTGGCAGGAGTGATTTTTTTCCCAAAGGTGTTCCTTACAGCATTAGGCAGATGTGGAAATCGTTAGCCTCTGGATACCCATCCTGCTCTCCCCTAAGCTCCTTGGCACCCCACCCCGGGGCATGCGCTGGTCAGGGGTCAGTGGAGGGCTGAAGGGGGTTTCTCTGCAGGAGCTGAGGCCTCCCTCTCGGACTCCTTCCTTTTCTGGATTCCACCCTAAATTTCTAGTGACTCTGGCAACACTGAACTCTGGACTCAACCTCCTCTGCCCAGGAAAATCTGGCCACTTTTCTGCTTGAGCATTACGAGGTCCTGCAAACTGGGATGTGCTTTTAGGAAAAAGTCAGTTAAACATGGATCTCCCAAAATTTGCTTTGCTTCTCTCAAGATCAAATCTTGTCAAAATTCATCCTGCTGTAAATTGAACTTCAGAGCCCTAAAGGAGGTTTTTCTTAATGTGTATTTTTCTATCCAGTGATTACAAGTTGTAGCATGATAGTCCAATAAAAGTGACTCTGCTGTGACTGGTACTGAAAAACAAATCATCTTTTTGTGAAATTTATAGTCATTGACTTGGTCTGTTAATTTATTCAGGGTTACCAAGTGGGACTATGCTAATTCCATTATTCTTTCTTTCTTTACTACTTAGAATATACCTTTAAAGAGAAATTCCCCTCATCTTCTGTTTGGTTCTTTTATTTGATCTGTACCTTGAAGTACAGATCACATAGGGAAAGTAAGATAAATTCTTGCTGTTTCCCTTCATTTATTAGTTTTCAAAATAAAGATCTGGTTCCTTCATCTCTCTCATAGGTAACCAATTAAATTTTTTGGGTTTTTTTTAGTATTGTCATGAACCCATTCACTTAAACATATTTAATATGCGATGGAACCGCGGTTACTATCCTTACTGATGCTACAATCTTTCCATTTATGGTCAGCGAGGGTCTCCGTGGCAGGCTCTGAGTTCTTGTGACATAATCCCAGTGCGTTTCATAGCTGCTTTTACCCCTCCGGTATCATAATAGCTCACCTTATTTTCATTTTAATATAACCTCACTTATCATCAGATTAAAATCTTAAGACTCTCAATTCTGCAAAGAATTAGAGCTTATCCTCTTCGGTTTTAGGCCCACCAGAATCTATCTTCTTGTTCAGACTCCAATGTAAGCTAGATTCCTCAGCCCTAGTCTCCGCTGATAAATAATCTGAGCGCAGGGACTATAGATAATTCACCTCAGTCAAGATTTTAGCTGTTGCCATGAGGGAGGAGCTGCTTCATAAATATGTATGGAGTTCAATTAGAACCATTCTTTAGAGCAAACCCAACAAATTTACTGATTTTCATTTCTCCCCCTAACCAGACATGGGGCGTAACAGACAGAAGACTCGGATTCGGTTTTCAGTATTAGTAGCTACGCTGCTCAGGCTACTTTCTTGCATTGCCTATTAATGTTTTTTCCAAATTTAAATCTACTGATAAAAGCAACTCCCAATACTTTTTACACGATGAAAAGCATATTTTTATTAAGTTGGCGTGAGTTTCCTAATTGTTGACCTGCTTCCGTTTGTGAAACAGAATCCATAACTGTCTCTTAATCAGTCTGGATTTAAGCAGAGAAACACAACAGTTTCTATATTCTCTGTAGTTTCTATACTTCTATGTATTTGTTCTCTTCCAATCTTCTCAGTTCTCCCGTGTTCCTATGTCTGATCTTTCACGGGCTGCACGTGTCTCCAGGTTGATGGGCAAAACCTGCTGGGGGCTCACCAACCCCTCCTCCCTTTGTTCATTCAGCGAGCTGAAGACGCAGGACAAAGGAGGACAGCTGACTACAACAGAGCGTAATGTGGGCACGGTATGACCAGAAGTGGGGTGGTTGTTCCAGGAGCAGGCGGAAATGTCCTCCGACCCTAAGGTGAGGTGTCAGAGAAGCTGTCAGAGACAGTGATTGATTCAGTGCTGAGAAAAGGTGCTGAGTGAAAGACTCCTCTAGACAGACACAGGAAGCCTGCACATGTGAGTGCCCCGAGCACTGTGCAAACATCCCAAGTCTACAAAAGTCATGAAATCATGGCATGTGAAGAAATGGAAAATGCTCAGTGCCGCTGGGCAGCTCGATGCTCTTCTTCTGTTGGGGATGAGGAAAGGAAGAACCCGGATTGCAAAATGAGGATGTTTTCACAAGAACTGGAGAGAAGGAACTCCGCATTTATACCGAGGGCACTTGTCGCAGCAATTCATCCACCACGAAAGAACACCATCTGCTGTGGCTTAATGGCCACCTCCCAAGGACATCTCGGACAGAGTTGCTTCCGCTCAGTTTTGTTTCCTTTCTCTGCCTTTGTTCACCATTGTTTACTTTCCTTTGGGACATTCCGTAGGGCGGTGTTTCTTTACCACCACATGTTTTCTCTTCTTGTTCTTTCTTCCACGAGTTATTTCCTTATCTACTTCGCTCGTCCAGATCTATAAACACGTTCACGGCCGCTATGGCCAAGGCATCTGAAATTTATACTTTCTCTTTGAACCCATAAAATTTAGCTTCTCCTTCTCTCATTACTCAGGAAACAACTTCCAAGTTTTCAGACATAAAAGTAGAACATGCTCTTTGATATGGATTTTCCATTCACTTGATGTACCTTCATAACAAGTTACTGCCCTAACTCACCCGGACGGAGGCTAATAAAATTATGTGTGGCTCTCACAATAGCCACTGTCTCTACAATATTCATCAGGGCAGCCTGCACCCAGAACTTCAGTGGACACATGCATTAGGCACAAGGAGGGGGGCAGCATAAAAATACATGTGACCTGCAAACAGCATTAAAGACCTGCTTTAATGATGATAGAAATGCACTTCTCCTTTTCCAAGACATGAGCAGTTGTCCAAACACAGCACTCTATGTTGTTATTATTAATAGCAATTCTGTAAGTGGAAGTTATGATTTAATAACAATGATATTTATGTGGCTTTCATTTATATACCTTCAACTCAGAGGGCTCAGCGTTCCAACCTTCCGAATTCCCCAGGCCTGAATTCAGTGAGTCAGCAGAGGAATTACTTCTGTCTCCTGTGCCCTTTCAGAACCCATTCTCTCTCAGCTGCCCCTCCCAGCACATGGCACCGCTTTCCAGATGCTTGTTCAAATGTGATAACTCAGGGGGCCTCACGTGCAATCACAGAGATCTCCGAATCCACAGCCTCAGTATCTTTGAGTCTGACGTGGGTCAAGAGAAGCCTCTCTCCTGATGGTTGGTGATCAGGTCCTCACTGTCACTTGCACACATGAGACCAGAAGCCTCCTGACACGTGTGCGCCCGTATTTCCAGCCTGAACAACCGTTCACCAAAGCTCCATGCAATTCTCGGCTCTGTGCTTGTCGAGGGTCCGCCCCTTCCCCTATCTGGACTGTTCTCCTAGCCTCAAAAATGAAAATATCTGCACTTTAGTTTCAAACCTACTGCCATAAGTGTTCTTACACTAATCTCAATTTCTCAATCACTTTATTCCTACACTCGAGCTATTATATTTTACACTGAGCTTGTATAATTTTTATGACATTGCCCCTTCTGACCTCTACGGGTCAAACACTTGTGTTAGTTGCCAAAAACGGCTCTATTTTCACAGGTACTCACGCACACCCCCCCACACCCCGCATCTCCCTTTCTCTCTCTGAAATTAACAGGCAAGTTGGGAGCCAGCTCTGCAAGGGTCATCATGGACCCCCCGTGCTGGAGCTGTTATTCCTGGGGGTCTTGTAGTTACCTTGGCAATGGGTACATTGCTTTTTTGGCTTTTACTTAAAGTACAGTCAGTACTATAAAATTTGATTTGTGTTTTATAACTGTAGCATTTGAGATAATATTGCACTTGTGCTTTATTGTACAAAGTAAAAGGACTGTATTGAATAAACCCTAAGATTAGAAGGCAAAAAACACCATTATATATAATAATTCCCATTTATTAAGAAAGCTACATTATTTTAAAATTTCTCCCTCCTCCCAATACCCAGTAGAGTTCTCTTTCAGCAAGTGTCAATAAATACTTAAAAGGTGAACCCATATATGATTCATAGAGTTGTCAAGAGCACTGGCTTTGGAAAGTAATGGACATGAATTTAAATCTTAGATCTCACACGGGCAGTCTGCGTAATGCTGGACAAAGTTCTTAATTTCTCAAAGGTTCACTCTCCCCCATGTCAGGACAGTTGAAGCACCCTGGTATATAGCACTCATGAGAAGCAGCTCAGGCAAAGCCCAGAAAAGAGTCGCGTCAACTTGGTGCAAAAGCAATTGGGTTCACGGGCTGTGGTGGCATGCAGTCCTCCGGGCTTTCCCAAGAGGCTCACTTAACTGCCAGCATGGACAGGAATCCTGTGACTGTGATCTAGGAGAGAGACCCTGACCACTCCCACACCACTTGTCCTTTTTTGTAGGGATTGTAGGAGAACGGCCTTGTGCATCTGAAGAAAATCCAGACTGATCTTGGCTCTGGGCTATTCTTGGGGGTGGCAGCCAGAATCTGGTGGCTGTGTTCTTGTGTGGAGAGCACCTGCAGCTCTGCCTGCTGAGGACAAGGGGGTGGTGGTCCCCACTTATTTCTGTACCAGAACTCAGAGCAGGCCCTGGGGCTCGTTCAGCAGACAATTCTGTTCCTCTTCTATTATTCCTGCATAAAATGGTAAATGCATGCCCCTACTTCACCATGCTGTTAGGACTAAATCAGAAAATGCCTAAAAAGAAAGTATCTGAGACTTAATAACTGTTTAACAAATGATAGTTATGGAAAATCAGGCTCCAGTAAGTTCATAGTTTGCGAGGCTGATACTATTAACAGGTGGATAATATAACTATGACTGAAGAATTAAAATATATTTGATTAAATACCCTCAATAAGGCACTCACACCCAACCCATTTTGAGGTTCTTTTAGGTTATCTATGATAATACTTTTCCACTGTTTATTATTTTTTTCTCTTATCCAAAATTGTACTGCAGCCATTTTACATGGACTCCTGTCATACCATTTTACCATACGTGTTTATATTTGAATTTAAAATCTTGTTGGCTCTCAGTACTGCTACTTCAACTGTGGGTCAATGAAAAAAGGAGGCTGATTAAATGCATGGACAATGTGCTCACTGTAAGAGACAGCAAATGAAGTCACAGGAAAAAGAATGTTCCAGAGGGTTGCAGATGAATGAAAGTGGAGGGAGATTTGGGTTATTGTGAAGCATATGACAGCAAAGAACTCAAAGGACCCTGGTCCTCAGCATCCCTTCCAGGGGGACATTATGAGGGGTGCTTTAGTTTTGGAAAAACAAAGTCAATAGTCCTTTTCCGTGAATGTTGAATTTACATCCCAGATTGAATGTGTATCAAAGGTGTACAACTGGGAAACCTGTTGAATATTTCGAAGACTCTATTAAGTGGGTGATTTTTAGGAGGAAACTAGAATGTCTACGAAAACTGTATCTGACACAGAGTAAGGGCTCAAGAACTGTTAGCTATTTTTATACTGTGATAAACAAATATTTTGAAGGTAGATGCCCTAAGTAGAGATGTAACTATAAATATGAAACATCTGAAGTTTGTTTTGTTGGTTATCCGTGCTGCAGCACGGGCTTTGCTAAACTCTACGATCCAAAGACAAATAAGATGGACTGTCTGGGTTCTGTGTTTCAGAATTACGCTTCAGGGTGAGATTATTTTTAAGGGTGATTTTATTCAAATGGATCACTGGAAAGGAGGAGCTAACGCAGCTAACAACAGCTGAGCTGAGCTGGTGGAGACAAGATAGTAAGTGGGCGGATGGTGAGAATACACTGCCCCGACTCATCTCTGTGACAGCTAGACGGAGCCTGAGCCTACGCGTGGCTCCCGGAGTCCGCCAGACCCGGCTGCAAACCCAGCACCGTCATTTCCCATCAGCCTGGCTTGAGCACGTCCTAGGGCCTGAGCTTTTAGCCTCCCTGTTTGCAAAGTGGGCTGGGGTAGCGGGGGAGGAGGGGGAAGGGAGTAGTAACCTAAAAATATTTACCTGGACTTGTAACTAACTCTTAATACAATGCTGTGATTAGCAGTCAAGAAAATGTCGCTACTTCTAGAACTTTTTAAAAATTTAGTACTATTAAAATTAGTGTTATTGCTATGATTATGATTACTGTTGATATTTGCACTGTGATTGCTCTTCTGTAGGCTCTGGGGGGAACAAAAGGCTGGTCAGTTACTTTTCATGAGAGAGGAGGTTGCTGGGAACATCACTGACTACCACAGGGAGACGTGCAGCCTGAACAACATGGTTTGTGTGACAGTTTCGACACCGTCAACGTGTCGCCTGCCCTCTGTATGACCTGCCTTGACTGCATGCAAATGAGGCAAACCAGAACCTAACTGGAATTACATCAAAAAGTGATGAACTATGTCTCACAAAAGTTTTAGTGGCTAAAAAGCTTTAGCTTTTAGCTAAATAGTGATATAGAGGACCTGAACAATAGCAGACTCTTTCCGGATTCTTCCGTGTACTAGGCGTGAGACACTGGGCAAATTACTGAATCTCTCCAAACCTCAGACTGCTCATCTGATAATTGTAGATCATATTAACTAACTCACTGTTCTATAATAAAAGAGCATCTAACAGGATGGTGTGGCTTGAGGTCGACTATCAATAACTCTTAGGCCCCTGCCCCACAAAAAGATATTAAAAAATGCTTCATTAAGAGGAGACTAAGTGAAATCTGTGGTTTCTATCATTTTTTATGTTAAAGTATTTCAAAAACATTTTATATTTTAGCAGAGGTCTTTACATTTTCTACGAATTTATGGCATATTATTTTTAGGCTAAAGACACCAACGTTATTTGGTGCCCTAACATTTGGCTGGATATACTAAACAGAACACTGTATCTTTTATTAAATTCAGGGTGACAAAGTGGAACATCATCAGATATAGTCCATGGAGGGGGAAACTCTAATATTTGAAAGTTAGGATCTAGTTAATAATATTAGATTTTGATAAATGGACTCGCATATGTCCATAAACAGATATCTGTCTGGACCTATCTCCATATGGATTGATCTATCCATAAAATGCTTCCATTTCTGATTCAAAACGTAACACTAAATGCTAAAGTCAATACTGTCATGCATGAGCACGCTCCCGTGCTCACGCGCACAGACACACACACAGCTTTCTACAAAATCATTCCTGTTTTTCTCTTTACATAGCTATAAAGTCAGTTTTGGTATGCAGGCTGGCCTTTAAAACATCTCTTCTGATAGCTAAGTCAGGGTGCTGGGTAAACAAACACTTACTGTATGCACATCCAAACACCTCGATCCGCATTCCAATTCTGCCCCTGGGGTTCCACTCTAAAGGGATGAAGCGCAGAAATCGGGCTTTGATAGAAGGCTGGAGTCTATAGTACACAACACTGTCTGCATTTGCATTTCCTGAAAAGCCCTGAAAGAAAAAGGAAAGAAGGAAATCAATGCATTTAGAGAATATCCATTTCACCCTGTGGCCTATGGTGTCCACGAGCAATGTCTGATTTGTTTTTTTACTATTAAAATGGCTGCCTTCTCCAAGAAAATCATATTGCCAGTTACAGTGGAATGTCCATCTTTCCACAGAAGTCACGATGGCCCAAGCTTTTTTTTATATTCAGAGTAGATGAAATTCCACCTTCCCCATTGAGCCAGCTTTCAACATGATATGCTCAATAAGCTTTGTTTCTATGAAGTACAAATTATACTTAAAAGCATTAACATTGTGAACGGCACAAAAAAAATTGAGAAAATCTTTTCCAAGCATTAAAAAAACAGGATTTGATTCAGCAAAGAAGTTCCCGGCATCACTGATGAATGATTAAAGTTAGGAACCTGTTTCCATCGTTTCATTTTCTCCTCTTAGTGACATAAACAACACTATCACCCAACACTCCATTCAGAGCTCTGGAAATATACTCTGAAAACAGGCTGTTCAACTTTACCTCACTGCCGGTACGCACATGAAGAATTGTTACATGTCAAAGTGATTTAATAAAAAAAAAATAATAAAACAAAAGTACCTGTATTTAAAAATAAACTGTTGAGGGAAATTAGAAGCAGTAATAGTTGGAAAGACCTATAATTAGACTTATAGATTCTAGAATCTGAAAGCTAGAAAGACCTTGAGAATGATGCTAAGCTAGCACAAAGTGCAGATGAGGAAATAAACGGTCAGAAAGGCAGAAAATATCCCTCTGGTATCTGTAAGACGGCTGTATGTATGGTGAGACCAAGAGCTGCCTTCCTTCCGCAAAATCAGCATGCACCTGCCCAACACGGGGCTCACCTGCAAAAGCCACAAACCACAGCACCTAACGCCTAAGCAGCTTTACGTTTCTCCTTCTTGACGAAGGGTAAGGCTTCATATGTGAAAAAGGGGGAAGCAGAAGTTGTTCTCAATAATTTATATTGATTTTATTTGTTCTCCTGCTCCTCCACCACCCATCCTCCCTTCCTCCTACTTCGTTTTTTCCCCTCCACCTCCTCCCTTTCGAAATTTTTCAACAGTAACAATCAGCAAATGTAGGAACAAAAGAAGGGGTCTATTCAGGCTCTTGGTAGGTCTGCTGACCATGACCAGATCATGACCATGAGGTCGGCCTCATGTAGATTGCACAAGACAAAGGCAAATACGTTAAGAATATCAATATACAGGGAACCTGCTCATTTACCTACTTTTCTTTCTATTTCTCTAACGTCCCTTTAGCAGCATTTACCAAAATATTTTCTAATACATTTTTTTAAGAGGCTGAGTGTTTCACAGTCAAATTAATTTAATTTGACTCCCCTTATCAATTTTCTACTTCTGGCTCCCACCCCACCAATATTCCATATATCAGTTCTCAGGCTCACACGCCACAGGCAGTTCTGTGATGGCACCTCCAAATCATATCCCAAATCTGGGCAACTCTCTTCATCTCAGCTATGACCACTCAGTTCAACAAAGCATTATCTCACAAGAACTAACTCAATGACCTCCTCCTCATCTTTTTTGTTCTCCTGTTCCCTGTCACCATCCCCATCTGCAGCCCTAATCTCTTCCTTTCTGAGGAGTCAAGAAAAATTTTTTTAAGGTTGGGTGCCTGGGTGGCTCAATCAGTTAACTATCCAACTTTGGCTCACGTCATGATCTCATGGTTCATGAGTTCGAGCCCCATGTGGGACTCTGTGCTGACAGCTGGGAGCCTGGAGCCGGTTTCAGATTCTGTGTCTCCCTCTCTGCTCCTACCTTACTTGTACTCTCTCTCTCTCAAAAACAAAAATAACAGTAAAGATTTTGTTTTTTATTTTAAAGGTAAATAAAACCACATAACCCCAACTGCTTTCTTTACCACTTAGAACACAATCCAAGCTCCAAGCTCCTTCTCAGACATATACTCTTTGACAACACCCTCCATTATGTCTGCACCACACTGGACCCCCTAGAACAAGCAAGCTCAGTCCTGCCTGGGACCTTGGCACCAGCTGTCCCTGCTGCTCTGTAAGCTCTCTCCTCAAGGTCTCTGCATAACCAGCATCTCTTGCCATTTCAAGCTTTGGTCAAAATATTACCCCCTAAGTCAGGCCCTTGCTAATCACAGCTTCAAAAGCAGTGTACCGGGCTCACCCCTGCATCTTATTTCCTATTTTGTTTTCTTCATATTACTCATCATTAGGGGTCTACTTCTGTTTGATTGTTTCTCATTGCACTAGAGGATGATCTCCATGAAAGCGAAGAACTTCTGTGCCCTCCATCCATCGTACCTAGAACATGACTCAGCTCAAAGTGGGTCACAATAAAATATTTGTTGGATGGGTATGTTTGGGGAAGACTAGGATTAAAAACAAAACAGAATTCAACAGGTTTCTTATATACAGAACCTCTAAGAGCATGTCAACTGTGAATGTGCTAATGTGCTCTGTGTCTCCCATGATAGGGATAATTATCTAGTATGCTTTACATATATTAGGCCCTCGCTCTTAGCCACTGTTTCCCAGAAATAAATAGGAGAATAATGTTTAATCCCACAGGCATTTTAACTATGATAATCAGACACTTCCAGAAAGCTCTTTCCTTCTCACTGGTCAAAATTTCATACTCTGGGCATTGGTGCATGTGTGTGTGCATGTGTGTGGGTGTGTGTGTGTGCCTGTGTGTGTTTCCAGCCTCTCCAAATCAGGGCAGTGTGCATCCAGGTTTGGGGCCCTGGTCCACTGACATTCAATCCTAATCAGACCCTCTTTCACTTCGATTCTATTTTCCTGGGTGCCACTGGCAGGCTGATACAATTTTGATTTCTTTCAGTGAACAGGTGGATGATGAATTAGATAACCTTCCAAAAGATCGCATATTTTTTCAACATTAATGTACATTAATTCAGAAAGATGCCACTACGATGCTCTCAACATCTTAAGGGGTTAGGAGGAAAGACGCACAGTGGCGGTGGCCACAGACAGGTAAGTGGAACGGGGAGGCCGGTGAGTGGCAATTGTTCACATTTTACCTGATCCATTTATGAGCTATTTAAATTTTAAGAACATAGAGGAGAAATATAAGGTGCTTAGCTTATATATGTAATGAAAATGTCTTGGCACATTAAAACTCCTATGCAGCTTTTTCTTACAAAGGGCAAAGGAAATTGTGAAATGGGGAAATATGGGATTTTTAGCACATTCCAGCCATATCTGTTTTTTTTAATGAACATGTATTAATTTTATGATAATTAGTAAAATAAAGTAAGATGTAGACATAGGAAGTGTGGACAGTGAGAGATCAGGCAGAACACTACTTTGGAATGCTCTGAGTAACTTAAATAACTTCCTAGGATCAATGTCATTGAGAGAACATGAATCATTGCTATTAATTAAATATTAGTTAACTGAGCGATAATATTTGTCTTGTCTTGCTCCTCATGGTGAAATTTCTTCAATATGTAAGATAAAGGCTTTGCTGTGGAATTCTGTATTTAATGAGCATTTTTTTTCAGAAGGCTAGTGAATGAGGGAAGGGGTTGATGTTACATTACCTTATAAATGAAAAGTTCTGGGCATACTATCAGGTTTCAAATGTATTCCTTTGCATAAGAGATATTCTTCAATTTCCTATGAATCCTTTTTTCACACCAATGCAAATGCATAAAGAATACATGGATTTAAACTGCTCTTTTAAAGAAATAATTTTATTATGTGGATGTTTATGTCTTCACTTTTTTCCTAATTTTTGAAATGTTTATTCATTTTTGAGAGAGAGAGAGCGAGCATGAGTGGGGGAGGGGCAGAGAGAGAGGGAGACCCAGAATTTGAAGCAGGCTCTGCAATGTTATTGCAGAGTCTGATACCCCATGAAGAGCTCGAACCTATGAAACTTCAAGATCATGACCTGAACCAAAGTCAGACCTTCCAACGAAGCCACCCTGGTGCCCCTGTCTTTCCCTTTGTAAAAGATTCTAAACTTTGGTGTCTGTTAGAATTACTTGAGGAGCTGTTTAAAAATGCAATTTCTAAATGTGGATCTTGAGAAACTTAACAGAGGACCATAGGGGAAGGGAAGGGGGAAAAACAGTTACAGAGAGTGAGGGAGGCAAAGCATAAGAGACTCTTAAATAGAGAAAACAAACTGAGGATGGAGGGGGAGGGGAAAGTGGGTGATGGGCACTGAGGAGGGCACTTGTTGGGATGAGTACTGGGTGCTGTATGTAAGCCACTTTGACAATAATTTCTATTTTTTAGAAGTGCAATGTCCAGATTCTGAACCTCATGTGCTAAATCTGCAAGTGGGGCCCTGGAATCTGCATTTCTAATGCATGCCCAAGCCAATTTGTGCTTCTGGTCTTTGACTGGTTTTGAACTTTTTTCTGGCTTGTGAATAAGCCATGCTTTCCCCCCCTCCTTACATCATTGCAAAACTTCAGAGAAGGAAAAGATTCTAGGAGAACAGTTCACCAGGGCTAACTTCTAAGGGAAGAAGTAAGTAGCAAATGTGTTCTGTGTTACCAACCTCAAGGTCTTCAGTGTGCAATTCTGTGACTTGGGGTCAGGTACAAGAGAAATATATTATGTAGCTCGAATATTTCCATCAACTCTGTAAGGTAGTCATTTTTGTGCCCCTTTAAAACTGAGGATAATGAAAATTATAGAAGTTGTGTGCCTCAAGCCACATGGCTAAGAAGTGTCAGAGTAAGGATTTAATCCCAGGCTTTGCTAACTCTAGAGCACGTAATTTAGCTAAGCTATCAATAGGCCTCCTTCCAACAGAACATGAAAGCAAACAAGTCACCCTAGAGAAAGCTTGATATTTTATCTGAGGCCCCCCCCACTTTCTCATAATTTACACTTAAAAACTTTGACACATTGAGGGTAAAGTGACTTAGATTACTACTGAACACAGCTCTACCCATTAACTTTTACAGACAAAAGAATGGCTCCATAAACTTTACATTTTCTCAAAATTATTGGAGCAGAATAAAAATAAAAGGCAAATGTTCAATAATCAATAGGACTCTTGCATAAAATGATAACTTCCTAACAGCTACGAAATGTAAAAGAATATGCCAGTATTTCATCAAATGTATGAAACTCCTACAAGTAGAATTAAGGTCATGTGTCTTATGTGACAAAAACCAAAAAGCCTTAATGGTATTTTTCTTTTCTTTGAGACTTGATTTTCAAGCTCAATGAGGTATTCATAGATGGTTTAAAATGCATTCTAACCAAGATAATTTATGGAGTTAATGAATTAAAGTTTTTCACAAGATTTTAAGTATTTCCATAATGATTCTAACATTTATGAAGAGGTATAACAGCATTCATCTATATTATAAATATTAATTGAGCAACTCATCTATGAAAGTCAAGATGTATAAAGGGAAATGCCCATATGGTAGTTCATAAGGGGGTCCAAACACTGCTGTAATAAATCAGAAACATGGGACCACTTACATGTAGTTATACAGCAGGCTGTGTAATTACATAAAAATTGGTTTAGCTCCCACCAAAATGAACAACAATACTAATATAAATTCAACATGACAAGCAAGCAAACATGAAAATCCTCTGACCTCTCGTTATGAGAATTTGTATGACTTACATATGACCTATTTCCAAAAACAACTCATTTGGACACAGTCAGCTGACTGCAGACACTAAATGCATCATAACAACATGCTGTGTAATGGAAGTCAGCCCTTTGTTTTATGATGTTGGTTATAAATATTTACCAAGTGTGCCAGTGTGCTTCCCAAGAGACTGTCTTGTCTAAAAAACAAAAAAATTTTAAAAATTAAAAAGAAAAGAAAAAATAAGAACTCCTCGGACATGGGAGAGTTGCTAGCATAAACCCCGGTAAGAGTAACTTGTAAACATATGTTGAACGAGCCTATTGTAACCTTATGTACAAACGCTGATTCTCTCTTAAGTGAGTGTGAATGTCATTCATTTATTGTAATAGAGAAACAGCAATGAGAGTAGAGAAATCAAATCAGAAAATTAAGTGTTCAGTATATATGATAAGTTTCAAATTTCAAAGTAAGAATCTGTGAAGAAACCAAGTTGTAAAATACACTGATCCAGCCCTTTTAACATAGAAAGGTTTCAGTTCTCAAGATGGAAGAGTCAGAGGGCAAGAGCAAAAGCCCACGTGAGGGATACAGCCTTGGCTGCGCTTTGTAACTACTGCTCAGAGACAGCAATACATTGGAAGGTGCATGGATAGGACATTACTCTTAGATTCATATTAGGGTAAGATATGTCTAGTTTTTTGGAAGAATAAACTGAAATGAAAAATAACTTTAAGCTTTAAAAAAATCATCATAGTATGGTACTGGTAGACTAGGAAATTGTGAAAAATCCTCCTGCTAGAAAAGTTGTACAAAATTAAAAAATAGGGAATGAAGTGCTCGAAGACAATAAAATATCTGGGAGAAGCAGAAAACCTAATGAGAGAGCCTTACCTTTGAGACCCTTTTCTCTTTCTAGGATTCCTGAAGAGAACCTAAGATACAAAGAACCTGAACATGAGATCGTTTTACAACTTCACAGGGTTAAAGACAAAACTTTAGTTCCAGGTCCCCCAAGGATGGGAATAGCCCGTAAGCTTCCACAGATTTTGTATCGGAACTCTGAGGATCTACAGCTTAGGATAAAGGGTAAGTCAGAGACAGACAACTCCTTAGAGGGACTAAACTTCAGCTTCCTACCTTCTCAATCTGTGCAGTAACATTAAGATGGTCAGAGATGTCTGGTGCTCATTTCTACCTGCAGAAGCAAATGTAGTTAGATGCTGGAGAAAGATACCTTTCTATGTTACAAATTGTTCATTTTTCATACATAATGTCCTACACACAACAGAAAATAAGAAAGCAGCAGTGAAAACTGTCCTCAAAGGGAAATTCAGAGTTGTGGATACACACACACAGGGGAAGGCATCAGCTCTGTATTTAAAGAGCCTGGAAATCATGACTGTAGCCTAAGCATCAAGAAAGCTAGACGAACTGAAAATCAATGACTTGTCTTCGACCTGTCAGAAAACAGGTTATTTGGTTCTATGGATTGGATTGTGTCCCTCCAAAATTCATATTAAGGCTCTAACCCCACTGTGATGTTTTTGAAAGCAGGGCTTCTGGGATGTCATCAGGTTTAGATAAAGACATGAGGGCAGGGTCCCCTCGATGAGATGGGATTAGCGTCATATTCGTGAGAAAAGAGGCCAGAGTCAGCTGAAGACACTAAGAAGGCTGATGTCTGCAAGCCAGGAAGTGGGTTCTGACCAGGAACGATTTGAATCGGCTGGCAACCTGATCTTGGACTTTCCAAATTCCACAACTAAAACTAAATGTCTGTTGTTTAAGCCACCCAGTCTGCAGTGTTTTGTGACCGCAGCCTGAGCCGACTAAAACACATGGCAAACTACTGACCTGGAATCTGGAGAAACAAGACCACCCAAAGAGTCAGAGCTGAGATCTGTTCACCTACAGCCGAAGCCACTGGTGCCAGACACTGATAGGGCTGCTTAGGTGGTAATATTGACAAACTGATGGAGGCTAAGTGTGGACGGGCACGGCAGAGAGAAACTCCTGGGGACCACAGCCTTAGAGGGCCCCCACATTTCTGTGAACTTGACTTTCAGGAAACTTTCCATGTTCTCCTTGAAGATCAGAAAAAGATTCCCTCCTGGTTCCTGCAGGAAAAGGGAAAGTAATCACTGTGAAATATGCTTCAAGAGTTCAGTGTTCTGCACACCTCAGGCCTACTGACTGGGAGGAAAGACTTTGCCAGAGCCTCATCCCCATTAGGAGAGAACATTCTTCCCACTCTGGCTTCCCTACTCTACCTGTCCCACCTAAGGGAACAGTCAATAGGAGTTAGTAGGCAGGAGAAGTAAGGGGCAGGAGGGGAATGAGCTATACCCCCTAAGAGAAACTCTAGTGAAGGTGACAGTCCCAAGACAGAAGCCCACTACAAACACTGACATTTCACTGGAATATTACAGAATGCTCTCATATCCTCACATCATATCATCAAACCAACAGAACTCCAGTGTAATAATACTGAGTAACAGCTGAAAGCACTGTAAACACGGACCATCTCTGAAGAGGACCCCAAAGTCAAGAGGAGAGACAAAAACAAGACTACTAGATGAATTTGAAGCTTCTGGCACCTACAACACTTATAGCAAACATTAAATACATCCCAATTCCTTGCCAGATTAATATAAATCCTCACAAAAAAATTTTTTTATTCACTTCAGTTCCCATTAGTAAATACAACATGTCCAAGGGGCATCTGGATGGCTTAGTCAGTTAAGGGTCTGACTTCAGCTCAGGTCATGATCTCACGGTTTGTGAGTTTGAACCCCATGTTGGGCTCTGGGCTGACAGCTTAGAGCCTGGAGCCTGCTTCCGATTCTGTGTCTCCCTCTCTCTCTCTGCCCCTCCTGGCTCATGCTCTGGCTCTCTCTCTCTCTCTCTCAAAAATAAACAAACATTAAACCAAAAAATATTACATACAACATGTCCAGATTTCAGAGAGAAATTACAAGGCATGCCAAAAGGCAAGAAAAAAACCACACTGCAGAGACAAAACAATCATCATGACCAAACTTACACACATCTCAGATGTTGGAATTATCAGACTAGGAACTTAAAACAACTCTAATATGCTACGGGTTCTAATGGGACAAGTGGACAGCATGCAAGAAAGATGGGTAAGATAAACAGAGAGATGAAAACTCTAAGAAAGAGCCAAAGGGAAATATCATAAATCAAAAACACCATGACAGAAACAGAGAATGTTTTTGATGTGCACATCAATAAATTCAACACAACCAAGGAAAGAATCAGTGAGCTTGAAGATAAGAAACTGTGAACTTCCTGAACTATACTGCAAAAAGGAAAAAAGCAGAAGAGAATATCCAAGAGCTGTGGATAACTGCAAACATTGTAACATGTGCATAATTGGAATACCAGAAGAAGTGGAAGAAATATTTGAATAACGGTTAACAACTTTCAAAATTTAATGACAGACCTCAAAGTAAGCCTAGGAATTTCAAAGAGTAACAAGCAGGTTATAAATAAAAATAAACTCTATACTGAGTCATAACATAATCAAATTCCAGGAAGCCAAAGATACAGAGAACATTTTTAAAGAGGCAGAGAAAAGCAAATACCTTACCTATAGAGGAGCAAGGATAAGAGTTATATTGGACTTCTCATCAGAAAACATGCAAGCAGGAAGAGACTGAAGAGAAATACTTAAAGTGTTGAAAGAAATAAAAATAAACTTAGAATTCTATACCTAGAGAAATTCTCTCTCAAAAGCAAAGAAAAAATTAAAACTTTCTCAGACAAAACTCAACAGAATGCATTGCTACCGGACTTGCTCTGCAAAAAATATTTCAAAGAAGTTCTTTATACAAAAGTTAAATGATACAGGTCAGAAACATGAGGAGGAAGAAAGAAGACGTGAGAAGGGAATAAAAGAAGCTAAGATAAAATAATTTTTCTTATTGTTAGTTATAACTGTTTAAAGAAAGATCAGTAAAAATATGTTGGGTGATGATGGCATTTGGATAAATTAGATGAATGGCATCGACATTACAAGGGATGAAGGGGAGGGACTGGGAATACTCTAAGGCACTTATTAAGTAGCATAATGTTATTTGACGATGGACTTTGACAGACAAGTCAAATTTTTTTAAGTATATCAGTATGGAAAGAGATAAAATTGAATCATACAAAATTTTCAAACTGAGACAACACATTTAAAAGAGGGGAGCAAGAGACAAAAGGCAAATGAGACAAAAGGAAAACAGTTACAAACATGGTAGATATGAACCCAAATATATCAATAATCACTTTAAAAGTGAATGGTCTAAATACTACACTAAAAGATAGAGATTGTCAGGGTATAAAGAACAATGAGACCCAACTATATTTCATCTATTAGGAATTCACTTTCAATAGAATGACTAAAATACATTAAAAGTGAAAGGATAGAGAGAGATTTACCATGCTAATGTCAAAAATCTAAAAATAGCAAAATTAAAACTACCAGATCAACAAATTAGTGCATATCAGAACAATTCAAGGACTAGGAGTTTCAGGGGCCCCTGGGTGTCTCCATCAGTTGAGTGCCTGACTTTATCTCAGGTCATGATCTCATGGCTCCTACATTTGAGCCCCTTGATGAGCTCAGTGCTAATGACTTGGGGCCTGAAGTCTGCTTCAGATTCTTCCTCCCCCCCCTCCAAATAAATAAACATTAAGTAAGTAAATAAATAAATAAATAAATTAGTAAATAAGAGCTGGGAGCTTTTCAAACCTAAACTCTATGAGGCTTAGAAGCATGACATTACAGGGTGGCTTATAAAGTGAAAATGAGAAAGTTGTTTAACCTTTACATGGTTGGTTATTACAATGGGTGTTTCCAGATAGCAGGGGGCTGATTAAAAGTAGTTATCTTATACCGCCTTTAGGAAAATGACTTAAATTTCACTTATGTTCATGAAATTATCTAGATTTAGTTTTGCTTACGTGGCTTAAATAGTTTTGCCTGCTCAGGGAATTTTCAAGTTTGGTTTTCATTTTGTATTTTAGCCTATCACTAACACAAATCTAATGAAAGCTGGAGTGGCCATGTTAATTTCAAACAAAGCAGCCTGCAGAACAAGAAAGATGATCAGAGATAAACAGGCACACTGCATAATGGCACAGCAATCGAATTTCCAGCGTGATATGACAATCCCCTATGGATAGCATGTTAACAACAAAGGGTCAAAATACAGGAAGCAAATACTGATAGAACTGCAGGGAGATATAGACAAACCCATTATTATAGTTGGATTAGTTGATACATCAAAAGGACAGAAAAACAGTAAGAATATAGAAGACCTGTATATCAGTATTAGTCAACTAGCTTGAATTGACATTTTAGAATATTCCATCTAACAGCAACAGACACAGTCTTCTCAAGATCACATGAAACATTCACCAAAATGGACCACATTGTGGGCCCTAAACACACCTTTACAAATTGAAAAGAAATTATAAACTGTACAAAGTATGCTCTCAAATAACAATAGGATTAAACTAGAAATCAGTAACAGAATGATAGGTAGAAAGCCCCAAGATACTTGGAAATAACCCAAGGGTTAAGGCAAATGTCCCAAGTGAAATTTTAAAAAATTGATCTAAATGAAAATAAAAATATAATTTATCAAAATTTGTGAGATATAGCAGCATTTGTAGCACTAAATGCATAACTTTTTAAAAAGCCAAAGATCTAAATAAGTCGTTTCCACCCTATGAAACTGGAGAATGTAGAGCAATATAAACTAAAAGAAATAATAAAAATCAGAGCACAAATAAATGAAACTGAAAACAGAAAATCAACAAAATCAAAAGCTCTTTCTTGGGAAAGTTTGCTGAAATTGATAAATCCCTCTTCACGCTGACCAAGGAAATATGAGAGAAAGACCCAAATCACCAATATCACAAGTGGATGAGAAGTCACTGGTACTGAGCACATGGGCATCAAAAGAAAAAGGGCAGAAGATTAATGAGCTAGTAAGGATGGGTGGTAAGACATTAGGGGAAAAAATACAGTAAATTAAAACCAAGAATGAAACACAAAGTAAATGATTAAAAATAAGGCTTTGAAAGAACACTGAAATTAACGAAACCCTATCTAGAATGATCAAGGAAAAGAAAATAGAGACACAAATAATCGCGATCAGGAATTCAAAAGAGCATCCTACTATGATCTTATACAAGTTAGAATGATAATAAGGTTATTTTGAATGGTTTTTGAAAATTAAGTGAACAAATTCTAAGCAAACAGCAATGTGCCAAAACAGATGAAAAACAGGAAAATCTGAGCAGCCAATCTCTATTGGCAAAATTAAATCCATAATGAAAAGATATTCACACACGGAAAATTCCGGGCCCTGGCATCTTCCCTTGTGAATTCTTCTACACATTTAAGGACAAAATAACACAGATGTTATACAAACACTTGGAAACAGTAGAAAAACAGAATGCTTCCCAACTTGTTTCATGAGGCTAGCCTAACCCTGATATCAAAATCTGACAAGAACTTAAAAGAAGGGAAAGAAAAGCCACTCATTCATAAACACAGATCCAACTATCCTTTAAAATTAATTGCAAAATTGCTATAGAACATAGAAATAAAAAGTTTAATAGATCATACCTTAATCAAGTTTCTGCCAGGAACATAAGGATTGCTTAATATTTAAGAATCCTTAATGTAATTAATCAAACTGAAGAAAATATCATATTCTAAACAGATATAGAAAGAGCATTTCATTAAATTCAACATCTAAACATAATTAAACTTGCAGCCTAAAAGGAAATTTCTAAATCTGCAAAGGACACCTCTAAGAATCTTGCAGTGAGCTGTCACAGGCAAGAAGAAATGTAGAGATCTGCTTTGAGTTTGGGAATCAAAGTACGTGCTCTACAGACCCTTCATTCAACATGAAGTGAATATTCTAATTAGGGTACGAAAAATATTTAACGATAACATGGATTGGAAAGAAAGAAGCCTGCTGTCATTCATGGATTGCATGATTATGTACATAAAAAATGTTTTACCCTAAAGAGTGTGTTTAGCAAATTTGATGAATGAAAGTCTATATATAAATATGAAATGAATTTACACACCTATTAGAATGGCCCAAATCCACAACACTAACACCACCAATACTGGTGAGGATGTGAAGAAACAGGAGCTCACATACATTGTTGGTGAAAACATAAAGGGACAGGAATCCCCAAGATACTCTCGAAGAAAAACAAAGCTGGAGGATTTTCCTTACTGGATATCAAGTCTCATAATGGCACAAAAATAACAAATGTCACATTGGCAGAAAGTTACTCAAACAGACCAATGGAACAGAATAAAGAATCCAGAAACTGACTGAAAAGCTGAAAAGAATGAATTTTGACAATGTTTGCGATGCAGAGCAGTTAAAGAACAACAAACAATAAAACACCTCTTCTAGGGGCGCCTGGGTGGCTCAGTCAGTTAAGCCTCTGGCTTCGGCTCAGGTCAGATCTTACGTTCGTGGGTTCGAGCCCCTCATTGGGCTCTGTGCTGACAGCTAGCTCAGAGCCTGGAGCCTGCTCCCATTCTGTGTCTCCTTCTCTCTCTGACCCACCCCCTCTCATGCTCTATCTCCCTCTGTATCAAAAATAAATAAAACATTAAAAAAATTTAAAAAAAAACACCTCTTCTAAACGTACAGTGCTGGGTCAAACATCCACACTGAGGAAAAAGAAGAAAAAAGAAAAGAGAAGAGGGGAAAAAAGAAGGTCGACACTACCTTAAATCATGTACAGAAAGGAATTCCAGCAAGACTGTAAATTTAAATGTGAAAGGCAAGACAAAAAAGTTAGCAAAGATGTGCTACAAGACAGCATAGCTGGCTGTCTGCACAACCCAGAGGAGGGCAAGGGTGTCTTAAACGTGACACAAAAGGAAAGGCTGACACATCAGAATATATGAAACTAAGAACTTCTTTTCATTAAAAGGTGTTACAGTAGTGAAAAGAGAAGCCACATAATGGAAGAACCTAGTTTTCAGTTTATTAGTGTCCAGAATTTAGGAGAGAACTATAAAGCAATAATAAAAAAAGGGACAAGGAAATACCTAAATGACTAACAAACCCGTGCCATGGTGTCCAACCTCATTAGGCACAGGGCTTGCAAATGAAAACCATAGTGAAAGTTCTGCACACCAACCAGAATAGCTAAAATTGAGGGAAACAATAAAAAGCTAAAATTAAAAGAAAACCAACAATACCAAATGTTGTCAAGAATGAGGAAGAAATGGAATTTTTCTACACTAGGGTTGGGAGTGTAAATTAACACAATCTCCATAAAAAGTCTTTCACGTATCCCACTAACGGTAAACCCACACTTATTTTATGAGCCAGCAACCCCTTCTCAAGAGTGAGCCCAACAGAAAAGCAGACATTGTATACCAAATGCACAGAAATGCTCTTGAAGTATTTATTCAGGAAAGTCCCCAAATCCAACTCACATGTCTATTTGTAGAATGGATAAACACATTCAGAAATGTTTATATAACGAGATTTTTAAAGCAATAAAAACAAATCAATTACACACAACATGTTAACCCAGGTAATGTATGTAAAGAAGTGTAGATTGCATGACTTGTTTTGTATATAATTCAAAACAAGCATTACAGTCATGATTGTGATGACTTAGGGAGAGGAGGGAGGTAGTGCTGACCAGGAAGGGGTGAAAGGAGGTTTCTGAGATACTATAATATTCTTGGCCTAGGTAATATTTACATAAATATGTTCACTTTTTCATAATTCACTTACCTGTGTGTGTGTGTGCGTGCGTGTATACCTTTTGTCTTTTCATATGTGTTGTACTTCACTATGAAAAGTTAAATGAAAATAATTATGCTAACTTTGTCAAAAAAGCAAGTCCTAAATGCTTTAAAAAATAGTTTAGTGGAGACAATCAATAGTTTTTTATGTTTTATTTATCTTAGAGAGAGAGAGAGAGCACAAGCGAGCAGGGGAGGGGCAGTGAGAGAGGGAGACACAGAATCCCAAGACAGGCTCCAGGCTCTGAGCTAGCTGTCACGACAGAGCCCGATGTCGGGCTGGAAGTCACGAACCGTGAGATCATGACCTGAGCCGAAGCCAGACGCTTAACCGACTGAATCACCCAGGTGCCCCAAGACAATCAAGATTTAAATTTGCATGTGTTTATATAAAAGCAAAAAGATAAGATTCTGATGAACACTTACTTCATTAAAATTGTATTTTTCACTTCTGTGCTTTTCTATAGATCATTAAGAACACCATGAGAAGTACCTTTCAGCTTCAGATTTTAGATACCATATAATTTTTCATGCATTATACCATAACGAGCTCCATTAACATCTTTCCTTTTACTATTAATATTACAAAGAATAATGGCATTCTTATGACCATTACCATTAAAATAACTATTGTTCGGTGATGAAAGAAAACTACTGCTCTCTATTAGAGATATTATAAAATTTAAAATAAATTATTCCTCACCTCTACACTCTCTTAATGTTTTTATACAGCTTTTCCAATATATTGATTAGTCTTTAGGATGCTTCCAAATGCCATTTATTTATTAAATGACTGTTAATCACTTTTTCCAAGTACAAACTTGAATATGTGTTTTAGAAAGAGAATTAAAAAGCAACCAATCTTTCCAGCAGAATAAAACGAAATACCCACTTCATTACACTTTCTTTGCAAAACTGGACTGTTTAAAAGCTTGAACAGAGTTCAATCAACCCTTAGGGTTCCTGATAGCTTTAGGCTCTCATTTCGGTCTCTGAAGCCGTTATTTAACATACATTAAGTACATTATAGAACTAATATATATATTGTATGCACACTCATGTATATTGTAATGTACATTGTGATGCACATTAAATACTATACACAAAATTTAACTGGTGAACACTGAACCTTCACTTAGACCAAAACCTAAACTTTTATAGAAGCTCGTCCCTCAGAGAAGCTATAAAACCTGGCATGTCTAACTGTAACCCTCAGTCTGAGCAGATACAAAGATGAATGGCCTCTCAAGCATTCCTTTTCAAGTCAGTGCCAACTTTAAATTTTACCAAATATTTTTAGAACACCCGGACTAAAATACAATGTGGTATTATTTTGGGTTGTCTGACCTTCAGAGTCTGTATAATTTGGTTCCATAATTAAGGTTTCATTACACAGTCAAAGAAGAGACTACTTTATTTAGTAATAACGTAATCAGGGAGCAAAATGTGCACTTTCTTAACCTATTCTTCACCAAAGAGACATAGTTGCATGTCCTATGGGAGCAGAGGATGTATAAATGCATGCAGCAGACAACGGGTTAGAGAGACTGGCACAAAAGTGTTTTTATTTCAATCAATAATAACACCTGCCTACTTGCATTGCCTTTTGAAATACTGTCAGATGTAACAAAACAACAAAAGAAACCAGTAAATGGCTCCCACACCCATGGGTACCTTGATATAGATAAATGGAGAAAAGAACACAGAGAACTTAAATGCCTTAATGCATGTGCTCCATTTTTAATGCTAGGATGTCTGCAATTTGGGAAGTTATTTCATCTACTCAACACAGACGACATAAACTCATTTATTCTGTGTTCAAACAAACACTGCTTTTATCTCTATAGACAACTTTTTTTCAAGCCCCAATAATCATTATTCCAACAACAACTGAAATGTTAATAATGCCTTCAATCCATCTCAATAAAGAGAAATTAAGGATGTCCATCCAAACTTTTGACCAAGACACCTTGATTTGCCCTGGAAAAGGACAGACAATTGCAGACAACTGTGGCTCATAATAGTTAGGGAGCTGACTAGCTGGAGAAACTTGAAGGAGATACATTCCTAAGCCTCCATGTCTTCATCCATAAATTGGGGATAGAAATAATTACTTCTGAAGTTTGAACTACACATTAAGTAAAGAGGTTAACATCTGCCCGGCTCATAATAAACCTCAATAAATTACAGTTGTGGCTGCTGCAGTGTGGTGATCACGTGCTGGCACGCGGCCCACTGTCACTCACAGTTAATGAGAGTGACTGAATGGCATTATCCGGCTTTAACACCGGAGTCTTCTAGCCAAACAGTCAGAAGAGAAACAGCAGCTCCTCTAATGTCATCTGATCAAAGTGACAATCCCATTTAGGAAAGAAAGCCTAAAACTTATTTGGAGATTATGGACAATATTTTTAACCTCAAGAAAAAATTATCAAGAAAATACTTCCCAGAGAAGTTGCTTAGACAAAAACAGTTTTAATTTCTTGAAGGCAAAGTCTTCTTTTTTAACTCGTTTGCATGTGAATAAAAAGTTGGGGAATTATACTTCAGTCCATGTAATGGTTGTACCATGAGGCTGTAAGAGATTCCTAAATGCCCATATCATTTGTTCCAGTGCAATTGACATTAGTTGATGGACATTTTAAAAATATTTCAAAAGTATGTAATAAATTTAGACACATATAACTTTTATAAGAGATACTTGTATGCATCCTCAAAGTCAGTTCATTGAACTGTGGTTCAATGATACTGCACAGGTTTTCAAATCCTCCTTATTTGAGTTTTAAGAAACTATACTATTTATAATATTGAATGGAATAACCATTAATTATTTCCTTAAGAAACTGATAAAATGCCTTCCTCTCCATAGATTAAAAAAAAAAACCTCAAATGAATGAACCTGAGGAACAACCTCTACCAGAACTCTACTAGAAAGACACAGTATTGAGGCTTAATATTTAACACTTAAGAGACATCTTAATGCTTAATGTTTATTCTACAATACACTCAAATTTTCCTTCAAATTCTTCCAAAACAATCACAAATCCTTAGGTCACAAATGTAACATTTATGAGTAAAGGAAAGACAGGCACCATGAACTATTCTGGCTCTGTTCTCTCAGACATGAAAATCACACTCCGTGAGAAGAGGGGGAAGGGTCTCCTAGGAACATGCGCACCTTCCGCAGTTCCTCAGGGACTCACGTCTCAATTGCGGAACAGGTGGTAAAGAAGGCAACACTGCACAGAGTACGTGTGCAGAGAACAGACTCCGGGATCAACAGTCCTTAAAACAAATCTTTATTTTTTATTAGATTAATGTCATTGGAAAGTTATAGTCTCTATGTGTACACTGGCAAAATGAAATGTATTTTTCCGTTACCTTGGAAAATTTGAAAACCAACTGGATATTCAAGGATGTAAATGAATTATTGTTGAATTTTTTAAGGTTCTGTTGTAAGAAAGGCTTTTACCTTTCAGAGATTCATACTGAAATAAAGAGGAAAGATTAGAAAGTGTATTATTTGTTTCAAAATAATTTAATGGGAGACATATGTGGGGGAGATGGGTGGGAGGGGCTTGGCCACCAGTTGACATTTGGGGTATGTGTCCATGAGTGTTCATTTTGCTATTCTGTCTACTTGCGTATACGGAACAAATGTGGGCAGAGACTTCTGTAAAAGTTAAATGAACTGGGGTATATAAGAAGCCTAGTCTATTCACAAGCTAGTATTTCCCTTCCTAACTTTCTACTCATCAGGTATATACTGTAAGTTTCCTAATGGACAGACAAGAAATTTATTTTAATGTATCTAGTCAACTTAAAAGCTCTCAAAGCACCACAAAAAAATGTTTTATTTAGTAATCAAGATTGATTATGCTTGATAAAATTCTCAGTTTCCATATATTCTTTCGCTATGTAAAAAAGTGTAATCTGGGGCCATTTACATGTTATACATTATGTTTCCAACATAATTTATTTAGAAACTGATGATATTGAAAGTTGTAATTCTCCACTTAATTTTGCTCAACAATTATACCGGTCAGACCTCAATGACCACAGGGAAGGAGTAGTTGCAACTCCCGTGTGGTTTTACGGTGGTCTTTAGAATAATGTAACCTAATGTCACCTCTGCTACTGAAGCTAAGTGCTCACAGAGAGTGATACTAAGAAAACGCAATTCTGTCGATGAGAAGTTCATTAACAACTGCATTTGATCAGGGGCACCTGGGGGGCTCAGTCAGTTCAGCGTAGGACTTGGGCTCCGGTCACCATCTCATGGCCAGGGTGGAGCCCCGCACCGGGCTCTGTGCTGACAGCTAGCTCAGAGCCTGCAGCCTGCTTCACATTCTGTGTCTCTCCCTCCTCCTACCCTGCTTGTGCTCACCCTCTCCCTCCTTTCTCTCTCTCAAAAATAAACATTAAAAAAATTTAAAAAACAACTGCATATGATCAATCTACTAATTCCATGCCATTTTCTCTTCAGAATTTGAGTTCAATTATTTCCTTATTTGAAATACATACTTTTGTCATACATTTACCACAAATTCTTTACCATAATGTCATTGTCATGTTCTGAAGTACACAAAATGTGTTTATATAATGTACACTGCAATTATTGTAATAAATCTTACATTTCTAATGTGTTTATTCACTGTGCTAAGCAATTTCACATATTCATTTGATGCTCACAAAAATCCTGACAGGGCCTTACAAAAAGACATCACTTATTGTGCGACTTAAGAACGATTACTCAAGCCTTCCAAACACCCATGTGCACTAGAGATTCTAATTCAGTGTCTCAGTTAACTTTGAGCTGTTTCGATTAAGAAGTAGAATGATGTTGGATTAAGGAAATGCACTGGGGAATGGCATCCCCGTAGGGGGTCTTCCAAGGGTCGGATCTAAGGCACATTCTTAAACACAGAGCCTTGGATGGTTCTTTCATCTCTAACACAGTAATAGTACCGAGATTGCCCAGATCACGGGGCCACTTGAAGATAATATTACTAAAAGTGTTTACTCTCTATGGGGCTTTACAAATATAAGGTACTTTTCAGCACATCAGCTTACACTAAGATATGTTAGCACGTCTAAATACATTTGATTAAAATAATTTGTAATTTATACTATACATTTTTGAGGACACTGAATTACTTTCAAGTCCCAAGCTCTGAAATATAATTACCCTGGCACAGGCACTTGATGGAATATTATGAAGCAATTAAAATGGTAATTTTTGCAGACTATGGAAAAATTAGTATGCTCTCTTCATTACTTAAATATTATACATGATTGTGTGATCAGCATACTTACACATTAATTCAGAATTAAGCATAATAAGAATAAAGATGATATGTCAAAGTTTTAATAGTGGTTTTATTAAGTGATAAACTCATGCATTTCTGTTTCTTAATTTCCTCTGTGTGGCAAGTTTTAATGATATGATTATAATACATACAGAAATGTAAACAAAAAAAGTAAAAGCAAAATATATCATTCTTTTTTTATCCACCATTAGCCTCTTTCTATTACCAAAACTCCCTTGTCCTGACATTAATCAATTACCTGGACATTATTACTACCTGGACGTTATCAACTGTACACTTTCTCTTGATCTCCCTCCACTGTGGGTTCCAGTGACCTCAGGAGAATATCCTCTAACTGAATTCTGATTATTGGCAACTTTCTAATAACCCTATTGCCTAAAGGCTTTCTATATTTGCCTTTTGATAAAAATTTGATAAAAATTTTTTTCAAAAATCCAAAAATAACAACCAATGTAGATAACTTTTCTGGAGAGCTTACTACTTTCCAGACCTAGAACAAATCTCTTTGCATGCAATGTTCTCACTTCATAACCTTCCGATGAGAGAGAGATTTACTTTTTCCTCATTGTACAGAAGAAACAACTTAGGTGAAGTGACATCCAAGATCATGCAGTTAACAAGTTAAGGTAGAAAAACCAAACAGATGAACAGATGCTCAGGATTATTATTTAAAAAGACAATGAGAAATGAGATACTACTCTGTGCTTTAAAGGCTAACAGAAGTCGGAAAGCTGATAATACCACGTGTTGCAGGAATGTGGGAGTATAAGGACCCTCACCTATTGCTGGTCGGAGTGCAGACCAGTACAGCTATTCTTGAGAGCACCCTTGCATTATGTAGTAGGATCAATGATCGATCACTGGTGTGCAAATATCCTATTACCTAGTGATTCTGTCTCTAGTTATAGATCCCCAAGCGATTTTTGCATAGGTACTTAAGGGCCATATGCACGATGCTCTTTTCACCATGGTGGCTGATGGCTGAAAGCAATCTGAGTGTCCATGACTGGGGGAATGAGTATTACCGCAGGGTAGGTACCCAGCCTGCAGTATTATGTGGCAGTTAGCAAGCTCTCTTGATGATTCTGATGCATGCTAAACAATGTCTGAGGACCTCTGTACACCCAAATCTAAGGTGTCCTCTAGCATAAAATTCTTCTCTCTCATATACATATATATATATATATATATGGATATACACACATATATATGTGTGTATATATATACATATATATTCCTTTATTCCTTTATTTATTTATAATGCTGATTGCAATCTTGAAATTTTATTCATGAAATGCCAGAATTTATGAATTGACTCTAACACTAGTATTTTATGGCTCAGGCCTTATTATTTTTGGCTATTTGCTGACACTCTTAGGAATGGAATGCTGCTATATACTATTCCTAGAAAGGCGCTTTAAGGAAAACAGACCTGCACACTCCCTATCTGATGTGTGCCGTGTGCATATTCCAAAGCTCCCTCCCCTTCTATCACATCCCCATGCCTACTCTCCTGGGGAAGGGGCCAACAGCCACTTCCACTGCTTGTTCCATTTCTAAAACATGTGTCATCCCTTGTACCTTAATCTTCTCCCTCCCGCCCTCCCCGCCAGCATCATCCAGGGGTTCTCTGCCTGGAAACCACTCCTCATTCTTTGGACTACAGGCCCTGTTTCACCTACTGCATCAATCCTTCTCTCAGGCCCACGAAGGTTTGTTGTTCCTGCTCCCGGAGGCCCTTGGGTCTCTGTTCATATGTTCACCGGAACAGAAGCTGGATTGTAAGTACTATTCGAATGTCCAGTGGTGATACCCTCTAAAAAAGGGAAAGCATCATATCCATGACTCATGCCCCTGAATGTATATCATTGCCAAAGGCACACTACTCAATAAGGGCCTGCTGAATAAATAAATGAGCACATGACCCTAAAAGCTCAGTAGATATTCATTCTTACTGCAGATACCATGCCCAGCTGGGAACAGCCCTCACTCAGTCCTGGGTCAAAAACATGCACTTAAGAATTCAGCGTGCCCTCCTCCAGCCCGCTACTCCAGCCCCACCCCAGCCTGGCACCCCCACCCTCCACTCCGGACTGTTGCCTAACTCTGTCTGCACCACCTGTCACTCCTGCTGTGCTGCTCCTGTGCTCTCACTCTTCCTCTGGCCTTTGCTCAGTGGACCTGGATGACTCCCAGACACCACCCACCCAGGAAAACTCTTCGTGAGTTTCTTTCACTACTTAAATGACACCCCAAAAGGCTTTCAGCTTCCCCTCAACCACTTGTGTCTCTGCTTCCTTTGAAACCTCTCCCTGTTTCTTGTGTTTTTACCTACTGACCTAATTATGTTTTTACAATAAACAGCATGAGTTCTTCCCTGCGTGTCCATGGGCAAGCTGCTGGACTTCCAGGGGATTCAGATGTTTTATAAGTAAGTTGGGGAAAACGATGCCTCCTATGCTCACAGGGTAGTTCTGAAGACTCACGAGTGATTTGTGTGCAGGTGCGGTGTTGCTGACTGATACACAGGATGCATGGGGTGAAGGGCAGTGAGAGAGATAAAGCAGCCCTGACTGCTCTCAGCTGGGAGCCAGGCCGCTGCTTCACTATTCAACATAATTTCACAAGACACCAACATCCCGCAAGGTCACTCTGTGACTGTGATGGAGTGAGGTGAAAGTAAGAGCACTCTGTAATCCTGTCTGAATCCATCTCCAAACTCAAACAATGTCTGAAGCATGTAAGTGATCCAACATCCACCTCTTGGGCTAGTGTGAGCGATTAATTCCTCTTTCTTTACCTATCACAGCTTTAGCTCTGTCCCATTTCTCTACCTCCTCCATAAATATTCAGATACTCAAATATGGTGCACCTCTCTCTTACTGTAACAGGAAGCAAGCCCAACCTTGTGGGACCACAAGTGTATTTCCGGTGGGGTCTGGCCAGGGACCAGCAATACTAGCTATTACTGAGCTCAGTATGTTTGCTATTATTTGTGGGATTAAATGTATAGCTATCGTGTGGGTTTCAAGGGATGTGAAATCATCCCTCCTGTTCTTGTAGATGTATAAATGCCTACAAAGTTAGTCATCAAAATTTAAGAAGTAAGTAATTCACAAAGTTGTAAATTCCACAACACATTTATAAATATATCTTATTTTTAGTTGATGTTGAGATCTTTCCTTATTTGTGGTCAAGATTATTTTATTTTACCAATTGTTCAGGTTAACAAAACAACAAGTATCTTTTCTGAAGGCCATAGTGTTGCTGGTGCCTGTTATCAGTCAGTATGACCAAGAGAGAACTGCCAGAAGATTGTCCTTATCCATTTATTTTCACTGAAGATACTTTCAAAATATAGTATCTTCTTAAATGAAATAATTTATCACTCTATTTTAATAACCTTCAGCCTGTAAAATGAATAGTGAGGTAAAAAATATTAATAATGTCAAGTCCCCTAATGCCCTCTAAGAATCCGATTTAAGCAATTTCAATAGGTCACAATCTCCCTAAAGGCGGGTCTCAGTGCTTTCCAATCGGTTTTCATTAATTGTTATTATGGTCATTCCTCCAGGAGAGTCTTGTGTTGTCATCAGAAGTAAACCATTTCAACACGCAACTGTCTTTAAAAACAGAAGAATACTTGGGGACTCTGGGCACAGTGATTTGCCTCGTTGTTTTATTAACTGGCAGAAATTTATCCATCGCGTTATCTAGCCATCACTACGAAAAGGTGAGTAAATGGGGCTAACAATCTATTCATGATGATCGGGGGAGAAGACGTGAATGGAGGATTTCAACGCTTTGGCACTTTCCATGGCAGGAGGACATGAATGATACACACTTGTGCCCATGGTTCACACATTCGTTTACTGGCACTGCCTACGCCTCCTTTGATAATGATAACATTTCAATTGAACTAAATATTTAAGTAGACACTGAGAGTGTTTAATTTTAATAAAACCATTTTATTTCAAAGTATAATTTATGTTAAAATGTAAAAACTTTCATTATAAAAGTAATTTAAATATGTCTGTTACAGAATCCAGGGAGAGGGGAGGAGAAAGGAAGAAAAATCCCACTCCACCTCATCATTCTCAAAATTAGCAGAAAATTAGGCCATCTCCTCTTGCTGTTTGTTTATAGTTATAGTCTTACTATTAAATCATTTTATAATTGTAATTTAGCACGAGTAAATACAATACTGCTCATTTTTATTGCAGTTAATTAGCATTGGGAAGACACAGTCGCTCTTTCCACACGTTCCGAACATGGTGAGGTGTGCACATGTGTGTGCACTTGCAAATCCAACCCTCCTGATCTCAATGACAGCAAAGGACGTAACATCTGTGATTTACAGAATAAACTCTATTTAAATAGACACTATTTAAATAACTTGCTCAAGGTCAACTTGCAAAACAAGTAAACATTCCTGACCAGCTCTATTCTACCACTAAGATCAGAGCTTCTCATGATGAATGTCAAATGATAAGATGAATTTTAAAAGGTACATATTTTCTCATGAATTTTCAGATGTCGTAGAAGCCAGAGCATGCCATAATAAATAGGCAGAACTTTTCTTCCTGCTCCATTTGAGTTTTTCCTTTGGCATGCCCGTTCATCCCCATGAAGAAGTACATCCAGAGGAGAAACAATCAGGGGACATATTAGACACACTAACGTGCTCACAGTCTAATAGAGTTTGTTTCTGTTAGGTAAAAAATGACTTATTTCATTTTTTCTCTGACTTCATTTAAGCGCTAATGTTTAAGTTATTTTATAGCTAGCTGATGGACCCAGCAGTTCTCTGCAGAGGCATCAAAGACGGCGAGATTTTAGCTGGATGTCAGCACAGAGTGCTGAAGTCTCTTTTCAGGAGGTGGACTGGGGACTCAACTTGACATGAAAATGACCCATTTGCTCCATCCCTCCTGGCTCCCCTGATGTGCCCTCCACTCCCCTGTGAGCCTTTCCTCTGCTGCCTAAATGCAAAGGATCTCTCATTCCCGCACACCCTGCCTAGTCCTTGCCTGATGCCCCACAGTCAGGGTACTGTCTCTGCTGCACCATCTTGCTCCCAGTTGTTTACTGGCTTCTCAGCACTGCCCCCAGGCTGGGGTCACTTTGGAGCCCAGGACTCTGTGTCAGTCATCTTTATACATCCAGCAGCACAGGATAGGTGCCCAGTGCTCTGTACATACTGAGCATGAATGGACACTGGAATGCCTGAGTGACAGCCCGAAGCTTAAAAGCACTGTCACTGGGACAAATAAGGGATATGGTATCAAGTAGAGTTGATCTGGTGATACCCACCCCCATTTTAGGATATGATCTATGTGACCAATTCATCACATATCCTACCTAGGACTCACTCAGGAGCCTCTCGGTGGATATTCAAATTGTTCTCAATTGTTAAGAGTACCAGAGCTGTAGGAATGTATCCATCTATAGGTCATGTTTTTACCCTAAATGGATTAAAGGTTGTAAGGCGGTTTGTGGAGAGAGTACATTTGCCAGAGCCTTGGAGTGTGATGCGTCTGAACAAAAGAATGAAGAAGAGCCCCCACTGGAATGAGAAACCATCGCTGCTGGGAGAGCCACTTCACAGGCTTATAGATATTAAAGTCTTTGCGATAAAACTGATAAGCTTATTATGCAAAGACCCCATTTCTCAGGCATGACAAGCAGCTAATGTGATCATGACACAGCAAGGTATAAAGCTGAGACACTGGTTTAAGACTCCGGCTTCCTTCCCCCCAGTCCTGACCATCTTGACAGTCACCTGCCCTGCTGTGGCATCGACAGTGTCGCCATACACAGAGACTCGGGAACATCTGTGCAGAAGGGTAACCGTGAGTCCAGGTATCCGCGTACATGTGCTTCAGAAATCCAAATTCCATGTCCATTTGTTATTTCAAATAAGAGTTCTTCCCTAAGGACGCAACACTCAAAAAAATTTATTTTTCTTTGCGTTTGACGGAGGTACATTTCCCGAATGACAATATGTGCCAAGAGCTGGCAGTGTTTGCTGGAAAATAAATCTCTGCACTATGCACTGAGAGAAGACATTTTCCCCCTATTTCCTCAAGGATGTGTTCCAATCATTTCGAGTAGACTTATAGTGTCTTGTTAAAAAAAGAAAGTAATGAAGTAGAAAGTAGGTCTGCAGTATGACTTCCTCTACCCTTCTTTCTCTGGTAGCATTCTTCTTATAGGACCTATATTACAGATATTTAATATCCTAGTTCATAGCTTTTCAATAAGAACTTTGATTGCAGAGTTAATATTGGTTCTCCTTTTGGGCGAGTCTAGGAACATTTGCTTAAGGTAACTCTCCTTTTAAAATACTTTCTTTTAAAACAGCAGTTTTGAATGCTAACTTTATTGACTAGCTTGACACATCTTACCACTTACTGACACTGAAAATGCAAAGCTGAGTCCCTCGGAATAGTGCTGTTCAAACTGTAATTGCACATGCGTTTCCTGGGGGCTCTGGTTAACATGCAGACCACGACTCGGCAGACCCGGAAGAGGTGCCTGAGACTCAGCATTTCCTGGCAGCGCTCCTTGGGGACGCTTCTGATGCTGCTGGTTTCAGAAACACATTTTGAGGACAAAGCTATACAGCTGTGCCGCTCGAGCTTAGCGTGCATAACATCACATGGAGGGGTTGGTAAAGCCTTCCTGGACCCTCCCCAGGTGTTCTGATAGGGTAGGTCTGGGATGGAGTCTCACAGTGTGCATTTCTAACAAGCTCGAAGCGATGCTGATACTGCTAATTAGTAAATCAGACTTTGAATATCATAAAAGGGAATGCAGTTGAGCCATAAAATGCCGCCCTGACCCTTACTAGGCCAAATACAGTTTTGTCATAACAAGAAATTTTAGATAAATAAACATTAGTGTGCTTCAGAACATTCACCCATAAAAAAGCAATTTCTACAAGTCAGATACAAATTGGAAACACTGCCACTGGTGGGAAAGGAAATTGGAGGTGGGTTGACTTTATCAGCTGAAAATAATAAGAGATGCGAAATAAAGTAACATTTCAGGTCACTTATGTTGGAAATGTTTACCACATCTAATTCTTACACACAAGGAGGGCAGGAGTAATCTTTACATTTTGGCCAAAAGTCAGTGTGACTTCCTATCCACATCAATAGTCAAAAGCAGTCAATGGGAACTAAAAGAAATAGCACACTCCATACTTTCCAAACTTCCTAGGGTTCAACTCCGAAGTGATCGAAGGAATTTACTTTAGCTAAGAAAACCCAGGAGGAGTAAGGATGGACAAGCCGATAAGCAGTGTGTGGCGGTTTGCTTCGTCCACTTGCCTAGGCCACTGGATGTCCTGACATCTGAGTAAGCACTGTTTCTGGGAGCATCTGTGAGAGTGTGTCTGGAAGAAATGAACATTTGAATTGGTGGACTGAGTGGAGCAAATGGTCCTTCCCAATTTGGGTGACCATCATCCAATCTATTGAGAGCCTGAACAGAACAAAAGTGGACGATGTTTAGATTCATGCTCTTTCTACCTCACTATAAACCAGGACATGGTGTTCTCCTAGCTCAGTGATCCTGGTTCTCAGGTCTTCAGACTTGGACTGGAATCCACTCCACCAGCCCTCTGGCTCTCAGGCCTTGGGCCACCAGTTTCCTGAGACTCTAGCTTGAGATGGGGGACTTCTCAGCCTCCATAATCACATGAGCCAATACCATACACACACACACACACACACACACACACACACACACACACACACACACAAAACTGGCTATTTCCCTGGAGAACCAGGAACCAGGAATACAGATTTTGGTATTTTGGTACTGGGAGTAGGGCTACAGGGATAATCCTGGTCTCAAGCCACACCCTGGGCTTTCAATATGGGCTGTCCTTGGTAATGCATTGATGAGAAGGGCTGATGACTGCTTAGAACGTGTAGAATTTTTTAGTGCTGATTACTTATGGGACCATATGATAGAGTTCAGTTCCAGTCCATGAGCAGAGCCTCTGCTGTGAAAGCCTAATGAAGGAAGGAACACTGGGCTTCTCTTAGACAAGTAACCACACACTGAGGTTTTAAGGAGGAGGCAAGAGTCCTGACAAAGGGATACAGTCCAGACCCTGGTCTTCAGAGTGTGGTCCAGCCCAACAGGCCTCAAGTGCAATGATGAAAAAGAACTTGATGGCTTTAAATGATTAGCTCTAACAGATAAGGTAGGACCATATAGCAAGAAATGTCAATAACCCACCATATACCTAAGGCCTTTGCTTCCACATACATCTTGCTAAATCCCAGCTTCTAGCACCCCATGTTCATCTGAAGGATGAGCCCTCAACCAATAACTGAACAGAGACAGTGGACATTTTGTCCCTTGGGTGGAAGACACCACGCCATGAAGTGCACCGGCTCCTAGAATTCCTGCTGGGATTAAGCCCCAGTTCAAATTGCTCTTTTATTAGTTGCTTTCCATTCTCTGTCTCACTTCCCATTCTCCTACTATTGTTACCTTACACTTCAATTCTGCAGGGGGAAGCCAGACTAAAACACCTTAGCTCTGGTAGGTATACCAGAAGAAGAACTAGAATACTGAGCACAGAACAGGTCACCGTGCTGAGGCAATGAGGCGCCCACCTCACTGGTGGCCTGGACGGAAGAGGATATGTCAGCAATGCCGCAGAAGGAACCCCCGTGACACTGATCTTAGTTTCAGAGGTAAACACAAACACGAGACAGGCTGAAAGGTGGAATGGCACATATGTGCATGTATGCATACACATGTGTCAGGATACGCACTCACGTCCATGTGGCCTAAATGATACCATTTGCACTACCTGAGCACGCACACACAGAAAACTTTATTCTGCTCAGTAATTTCCTAACAGTTGAGTTTCTCTAGGATCTAGCAAGATTCATTTTCTACCCATCAGTGAAAATATTTGTGCACTCTTATATTCTATTATATACTAGATAATGTTCTTTACATTATATCAATATGTAATATTTTGGTTTAGATACATGTATATAACATTCATTACATACATGTAAGTTTTTACTAAAAAGGTTATTTTCCTTTTTTTCTAGAATATATATAAGGCACAGGAGTACTTATTAAATAATATAGTTTGAAGCACAAAACGAACGATCCTACACTAGCAGCAGAGCATGCTGGGACAGATGTAATTTGATGTCAGGTGCTGACTACCCACTTTTATGACTTGACAAGATTATTTAACTCCTCTGATTTCAGTTTTCTTGTATGTAAAATGTCAATAAATGATATTTCTGTTAATGTAGGTTTCAGAGAAAAATATGGAGATACATGTTAAATGTTTAAAACATCTGGCACAGACAGGCAAGAAATCAATAGGTATATATTCGCATATCATGGGAAGTGACATTATTACATCGGAGATACTATCACAACTCATAGTATTACACATGAAAGAACGTGGAGTATCTCAAGTCCGTCCTTGTACTCTGTGTTTGTTTTACCTTGTGTGAACTAACAAATACATGAAGAGTGTAGAACCAGACTGTCTCCTTCATTTGTTTCAAATCCTTTGAATCAATAGTCTACTAAATGTACATTTCCAAATGTTTCAGAGCCACTTCTTCACTGCCCCCAAATAAGAACGAATGGTGGTTTGCGGGACAGGGTAAGTATGTTTTTCCGCTTCAATTATGATACCAATGTTTAAAAAATGCTGACTTCCTGGGAGAGCAAATTCCTGGCAGTACACAACGCCGCTGCCTTTCTGAAGATGGATGAAATCAACAGCAATCCTGTAACGAACTCTCTGGGTAAATGTCTCAGTCATGTTCCTGACACCATAAGGTGCTGACTTAGCTCAATCCACACAGTGGGAACGTGTAAAGTAATTACTACCCACCTACATTTGAGGCTAATTTTTATGGATCCTCTCAAGTCAGTAACTGATAGTAAAATATAAAACCCTTCACTCTGGGACAAAATAGACTCATAAGCACATCTCAATGACTAATATTTACATAGTTTTGAGTTTAGGCAAAATTAATATATTTTTAGGTGAAATATTTTCACTAGCCTAGAAAACAAGGCAAGAGGGTGAGATATGCTACTATGTTCACATAATAATAAATGGCATTTTACTCATTTGTTTACTGAGCACAGCCTATATATTAAGACATAGAAATAAGTACTCTGGGGGTTCCTGTGTGGCTCAGTTAGGCACCCAACTTGATATTGGCTCAGGTCATGATCCCATGGTCATGAGTGTGAGCCCCACAGCAGGCTCAAAGTGGAGTTCAGAGCCTGCTTGGGATTCTTTCTCTCTTCCTGTCTGTGTTTGCATACTCTCTCTCTCAAAATAAACTTTAAAAAAAAAGAAAGAAATGTTCTGTATCATTTTATTTCATTCTCTTGACAACATAATCATCCTTACCTAAACTAAACCTCCATTAAATCATATTGGCTGACAATATGCAATCAAAATTTTGTCTGTGTTCAATGGTTTTTAAAACAACATTAATTTTCATTACTTCTTTGCTAGATTAATTCTGAACATTAACTCTCAAGTTTCAGAGGGCAATTTCTCCATCTCCCTCCCTCCCTCCCTCTCTCTCTCTCTCTCTCTCTCTCTCTCTCTCTCCCCCTCTCTCTCTCGTACTGTGAAGTTGGTATTCTCATATTTTACCCAAAGCCTGATTATAAAAATTTTAGAAATAAAGAGGTATTACTTAGCACATGATTTATAAATACATAAAACAATAATTTATCTCACCCTCAAAAATGACAAAACAGTGAGATAACAAAAATCAATTCTTTTAGCCAGAAAGCAAGAGAGAGTATTGGTACCAAAGGATTTACAAAATCAATCAATCAATCAATCAATCAATTTTATGAAAAGCTGCCAAACTCTATAGTGAGATTTGAACACGGAATGAACTTCTCGGCAAATATCAGTTCCAGTCCTCACTATGATGTCTGACATTGTTACCTAAATATTCACTGTGGGGTCTGAGAGGCTTTTCAAACCTGTGATGTCACGTGTTAGACTAGAAATGCCATTTGGTGAGTGTATTAGTTCTCTATGGCATGGCTGGGTACCAAACTGCCATACATTTCATGGCTTCAAACACAAATGTATTATCTAACAGTTCTGGAGGGCAGAAATCTGATACCTGAGCAAGAAGCAAGGTGTTAGAAGGACCATGTTCCTTTTGAGGGGCACTGGAGGATACTCCGTTTCCCTGCCTTCTCCAACTTCTAGAACTCTCGTATATTCTTAGACTCCAGGACCCTTTCTTCTATCTTTGAAGCAGCAACAATAGATTCAGTCATTTCCACATTGTATAACTCTGGCCTCCTTCCCTAGCCATACCTCATGCTCTCTTTTGCTGCCTCATTCTTTGATTTTTAAGGCCTCTTGTAATAACACTGGGTTGACCTATCCAATCCCAGTTAATTTTCCTTTCTACAACCAGCTGATTACCAGTATCAATTCCATCTGCAACATTAAATCCCCTCTTCATGGAATAGTCACAGGTTCTAAGATTTAGCATGTGAACATCTTTGGAGGGCCACTCTGTTTCCCATGGAGGGTTCACTTACTGGCTGATACACATTCATTTATTTTTTCTAAATATTTCCTGAACACCTATCATGTTTCCAACACCAAGTCAGGCTCTGGAACATTAATGTAAACAAGACAGACATGATCCTTATCTTTGGGACCTTGCATTTTGAATTTTAGTCTTATTAATTCCTGACAGCAAACACAGATTGAATGGGTTTGTTTGTTTTTTTAAAGTGTACCACAGAGAAGGAAAAAGGCAATTTCCAAGAGACAAAAATATGCTCAGTTCATAATTTTGCCTGAAGCTGGTTGTGTAAACATAACAAAACTTACAGAAAGAATGAACCAGAGCTAGTGCCCTATTGTCTATTTTTTAGACAAACAATAAATTAAAGTCAATCCTCATTATTCAAAGATTCTGTATCTCTAAACTCATCCACTCACCACAAGTTACATGTGATCCCATAATCAATATTCGTGGACCTTTGTGGTCCTCTGTAAACATGCACAGAGAGGCAAAAATTTGGGTTGGCCAGGGTGCAAGTTTTCAATGAAGTTCCAACAAAACAGTGCTCTGCTTTTCTGCTTCAACTCCCTTACCGTAAACAAGTGTCTTTTCATGGTCTATTTAGTGCCATATTTTTGTATTTTTATACTTTTGTTGGTGACTTTGTGGTTTAAAAGACCAGCTAAGCATTAGTGTCAAAGTGCTGTCTTCTTAAGTGCAGGGGCCTGGGATGTGCCTCATGAAGAAAATACATGTGAGAGATAAGCTTCGTCCAGGCATGACTTTGAGTGCTGTTGGCCATGTGTTCAGTGGTAATAAGTCAACAGTACATATTAAATAAAGTATCTATAAACAGAAACACATGAAATATAAATTATGTATTGACTGATTGACGAAAATATGGCCAGAGGCTGGCAGAAACCTAATCCTGTATTAGTCCCAGGAGCGCAGCTCAGTGTTTGTGAATCCCACATTCACAGAGACTTCACAAAACACAACTGTCACAAATAATGAGAAATAACTATGTTTGTCGTATAGCTCTTACTATCTTAAGTAGACTAGAAAAATCTGGAGTAAGAATCAAGGCAAATCAATGAAATACATTATAATGCCATAAAAAATGATCTTTAAAGATTTATCACTATACTTCTAACATATGTTTCAAATGCTACAAATTGCACCTGTCAGGTATCACAATAATCCACATGTGTATGTTCAAGATACTTATGCCTTAGACTATTTTTCGTTAAAACTACTGTAGCTAGTTGAATGGTGGCTATAAATGAAATCACTGATATTTAAACAGCTTAAATGCACACTTCGAATATAACTCATGTATTAACCCATATGTTTTCCCTGTGGTTCCTATTTTGTAATTTTACCTTATATTTGTTATTCTGGAAGGAAAAACCAACATAACTATAAATTAGATGTCGGTTAATCATAATAAAAGAAAAACTATTTGCAAATGTGTTACATGTGTGCTTTTATATTCTTGAAATTATTTAAAGGGCCTAGACAAATGCAGAGGGTTCTGAGGTTATGATGCAGGCCGGCTGACATGAGCACTTCCGTCACCACCCACGAGTGTCCCTGTAAGAGGGACGAAGAATCTACCTCACTGTGAACAGACCAGAGAGCTCAATCTCACGGAGGGCTGGGAAAGTGAAAAGCAAGTCAAGCAAAACAAAAGCTATGTGGTCCATGGGGTCAGGTGTCACTTAGTCTGAGGTGTGGGGCTGGAGAAGGAAGAGAAGATATGATACGGTCAACCCCTTATTTCCCTTCTTTTCTCCATTTCTCTCCATTTTCTTAGATCTGCCGCCTTTCCTTCCTTTTCTCTATTTTGAGGCAGCAAACCTTGTTCTCCTCCTTCCCCACTCCCGAGCTGAATGCTCCTTTATCAGAACTGGCCTCACTTGGGCCTGAACATCTCCTTTCAACAGAGGCAAACACATTTGCATTAATCTTGATACTTGATTCAACTTGGTCCTAATGGTATTCATCACTGCCAGCTTTACTGAAAGTAAAATTATATTGTGTGAGAATAGAAACTTTACAGGGGAAAACCTGTATCTGTCATTAAAAATTTTATAGTCATTTTCAAATATGATATCCAAGTAGGGAGAGGAGAACAATAAAGTCACCTATATATGATTTTTAAAATTGCTAACTCGGGGCATGTGGGTAGCTCAGTGGGTTAAGCATCCAACTTGGACTCAGGTCATGATCTGATGGTCCATGAGTTTGAGTCCCATGTTGGGCTCTGTGCTGATAGCTCAGAGCCTGGAGCCTACTTCAGATTCAGTGTCTCCCTCTCTCTCTCTGCCCCTCCCCTGCTCATGCTCTGTCTCCCTCTCTCTCAAAAATAAACATAAAAAATTTTTTAAAACAATAAAAAAGTGAGAACTCATGGCCAATTTTATTTTACCTATACCCATACCCCCTTTCCGTTCATCACCTTTCCTACAAGATTACTTTAAATTCAGTTTCAGACATCCTGTCATTTCACACATTAATATCTCAAAATAGGTCTTTAAAGGATAAGGATTCCTTTTGAAACAAAACTGCAATTTAATGTCAACATCTAAAATGCTGACAACAGCCCTGTAATGTCATCAACGCCCTGGGAGGCCTGCTTATCCCTGGAAAGCGGCTGTGTGCAGGCACCACTGTTCGAATAAGAACACCAAGCATTTCCACACACTGTATTCAGTGATGTTTCTCTTAAGTGTCTTTTTACCTACAAGTCATCTTCCTTTCATTTTCTTCCAGTTTGTTTATTGAAACCCCCCTGACCATTCGTCTTACTGTTTCTCACAGTTTGCTGATGGCCACTCTATGGTGTCAGATCTGTCCCTTTGTTGCCCTCCAGCTTATAAACCTGGAGGTAGATTTTGAGACTTGATTTGACTTGGGCTGGATTTTTCAGCAAGAATTGTTCAAACAACACACTGTATACATCTATCAGGAGTGGCATTGGACTCGGTTGTCTCTGTTTTTATAATGTTAGCGATCAGTAGATTATTTCATTAGCAGTTATAAAATGGTGATATTCTTCTGATTCTATCATCTCTTTCTCAAATCCTTTTTTTAAAAAATCAAAATTAAATACTCTGCAAAAAGAAACTTCCTCTCGCCGAATATTTGGTTATCCTCTGATGCAATTAATCAGAAAAAGTAGAAAAATATTTGGTTTTTATTTTCATGAATTGATGTTCAGAATAATGAGTTAATTTTCTAACATCTTCCACTGATGGTAAATGAGGAAATCTTCACATTATTATGAATTCATGAATGCTTAACTCACTTGGGTTTTAGCCCATTTCCAGTATTATTCTTATAAATGTTCTAATTGTTTCATTTTGGCCAGTGAAACCCTTCCTGGGTTGGTCTCTTGGTCTTTTTGATAAGCCCCCCGTTGTCTGATAAAAGCCCAGGGCTCTGGCGTGAGATACCCCGCTTCTATTTTGTGTGTTCCACACCCTAGATCTGAATGCAGCCATTCCTGCAGGGAGTCCTTGGTCCCTGCAGAGCAAGCGGTGTTTGGGGTCTAGGTACTTGGGGTCTGGGGGTGTTTGGATAAAGGGGTATCTGGAGTTTAGGACTGTAGGATATTTACTTAAATCTTCAAATTTTAGATTTCTCTGTTCTTTCATACTGAAATTATGATTTCTAATTATATTAATAAAATCACTTTATGTTTTATCAGAATTAGTTTTAGAATAATAATACATTTTAAATAAGATATAACAAGTATCATTAATAAAATGTGATTATTAAAAGGACTTCTAAGATTTTTTTTTGTCAACAGATCTAAAACAGTAAGGACACACAAACTGCTGTGTTCTGAAGTCAGTCAAATAATTCCTTTCTGTGTGTTTATGACTTTAACTCAACATAAAGGTTTATTTGTTTAATTTTAATTTTTAGGAATAGCTCCTAAATTTTTTCTTAATTTGGTGTATAATTACTAAATTGTGCACGCCACTTTATAATCAATTCTAAAACACCAGGGACATTCAGAAAAATGTGGCTTCTATGCCTACTACATCTCTCCAGAGAACTTATCACAGAAGTAGCTTTTTATAAATGTCTGGGTTATCTATTTACTTAAAAATATAAACTAATATGTAAATATATGTATACATTTCTGTTCCCTTTATTTAAATAGATGGTAGTAGACCATGCCCATTTTCTTCACCTTGTCTTTACCAAGGTTATTAAAGAAATGTGAGGAGGAGGAGTAAGCCACATGTTCATCCTTTCAAATGGCCATCGCCCTTGAAGCATTATCCAGATGAAAGCGATAATCCTGTGGAGGAAGGGGCAACAGCCCAGGAAATCCTACAGCAAAGGACAAGCTAGCCCTTTCCAGCCTAGCTCCTCGGGTACCATTGGCCACCTGCCCTCAGCTTCCACTAGAGTGATGTCAGAATTCTTATCAGGGCTTCTCACGGACACAGCCGTACAGCTCTCAGAGTCTCTGTTAGGAAAAGACTTAGGTGGGGGGATAGGGAGATTACTATGTCTTGTGTCATGTGTCAGCTCTGGGGACTCTCTCCAAAGAGATTTCAGTGGACTCTGTGTTAATGTCCCTAGGGACCGCTGGTATCTGAAGAATGTCAACTTAAAAAAAGTTTCCTTTCATTAAAATTTTAAAATTCAGCCCATCTGAAGAAATGCATTTTGGGAAAGAAAGTGTTGAAACTACTGATAACTGGATTTAGGACAAGTAATAGTGGGTAAGTGACAAAGGGGAATAGAGAAAACAGGTTCTAAGGTATGGAGAAGAACTTGAAAAGTTGCAGAGCACATTTACAGAAGAGAGTAACAGAAGACAAGGTCCAGGGAAGCCAACAGTTAATAATAGCATAATAATAGTTATAGTAGCAGACATCTAACTTAAAGTAACTGAGTTCATGATGGATCATAATTTTTCCTTAGCATTCTAAGGGGCACATATTGATGCTTGTGGTGGAGAAGAAGCATCCTATATATATGACTTCCTGAGCATGCATTGGCTCTATCCTTGGTAACTGCTACATCATCAGAACCTTTAAATATTTATGCATGGTTCAAGTACAGATTGTTATTTTCCAAATATTGCCACCGTTAACAAAAAACAGCTTCTCAACTATGTAGTAGTATCTCCAGTAACAAATAAGCAAGTGATGAATATTAAAAAAAAATCCTAATCCCATTTAGTTTCAAGCTCATTTCTTGAGTTTGAGTCATTTCTTGCTTCTTGAGTCATCTTATTGTTATACTTTGCTTAAGTCAATTCACAAAATCGTTAAGCTTTTAAAAACCAGGAGGACAGGAGAAAACATAGAGAATAAAAAATAAGCCCATCATCTGAAGGAAACATGAACTTAGTTTATAATGTTCTTTTTCATCGATGAGACCAAGACCAATTATGTGATACAGAGAAGTCTGGAGTTTGTCAGCAAAAGCAAATCCTGATCCTGTAGGCTCATGGCAGAAGCAGTGGGATTCCCTCAGTGATCATAAACGTTACCACCCACAATCCCACCAGATTTCCATACTACATGTCACAAACCCTTTAGATATTATTTCTTATTCAAGTTAAAATATAGGTATATCTAGTCCTAAATGCACACAGTCCTTTTGAACACATTTGCCAGCAGAATATAATGGACCTAGAATGTCCTGAGATACTGCAGTAAACCTGAGTTTCAGTTGATAGAATATTTTTCTCAGAAAAATATGTAGAACATTCACTACGTAACTCTGACTCCCTAGATCAAGTATTTGAGAGAGTACCATTAAACCAGACAGACAAATACACTCATAGTCAAGGACTTCATACTCTGAGGTCATCAAGATGTACACCATTATATAGATGTTAAGCGTATCTTTTTAAATCTGAACTTATGCACAGAGAAATCCTTCACATATCATTAACTCAAGTACAGTACAGGAAAAGTCAGAATATTACACATCCATGAATCAATGTGGAGAAAAGATGAGGACCATTGTCCTGGTCAGAACCAGCAAAGATCAGTCAGTAATGATTGAAACTGATGTGTGTGCACATAACTACTACATCAGCAGGAGAATATCAGAAGCCACTCAAAAGATAATGCCACCGCTTGGTTAATCTCCAGTTCTACTGGGAGGAAAAGTATGATTAATAGATGTATCTCACATGAATGATAAAATAGCATCTGAGTAATTAGAGCGTAACCTCTGGCTGCGATGTACAAGGTATAATGGCACTAATGATTCAAAATAGGTAAGTGGGAGAGTAGCATATTTTGGAGAGAACTCAGCCAAAAGCAGAAATGGAAAAAGACATAAAGTAAAACCAATGCCGACTCCAAACTCCAAAGAAAGTTTAAAAGATAAAATGAATTTTACAATTTAAATTTTTAACAGAAAAGAAAAATATAAATAGAATGACAACTAGTGGAAGAAAAACATCTCACCTCTACACTGTAGTGAAGTGAAGTGAAGGTATTCTCTTTCAGGATATGTCAACTTCCCTGGGATGCCTTTCACAGTCACTTCCAAAAATCATGATCCTTTTACATTCTTTTCTCCTATTTCCCATGTCTTTCTGTGAATTGGAGTGATTTAAGGACCAGAAAGTAGGGCCTGAGTTTAATTAGATCCTGTAACAGCTGAGGTACATTGCAGAGTGAAAGGCATCTGTGATGGTTAATTTTATACATCAACTTTTCTTGGCTAAGGGACGCTTGCCCAGATAGCTGGTAAAACATGATTTCTGGGTGTGTCGGTGAGGGTGTTTCCAAAAGGGACTGACATGTCCCGTGACATCAAGATTAGCACTTTGGGACCTAAAGTGAAGTCTGCACACTTTCCCCAAATGCAATATGTCCATGGGGTCAGAAAGTATTTTTATAGGTCTCCTGTCAATATCATATAAGTTTTCCTTCCTCCTCATGAAAACAAGCCAACAAAAAAAAAAAAAAAGAAAGAAAGAAGGACAGAAAGAAAGAAAAAAGAGAGGAAACACTCTGTTTTGTGAATACCAGCAGGGAAAAGCAAATCCAGGCCCTCTCGGCTCAGGTGCTCCCCAAACAACAGGTCACCTCGTGCTCCTGGCAATTTCTCAGCCACTCTCTGCTTCTCTATCCTTTGGGTGCTCTATAAAATATCCTGGACATAAGTCACCTTCGCCTGCTCCTCTTTAACATTCCCCTGCCTGTATCTTGGTCCTCAGTCATTTCTTATGATTGCACCACTTTTAAAATGGTAAGGGCTTATATTCTACTCTTTGATCCTAGGCCACCAGATCTTTCTTTCTCTTTCATTCTTATTTGCTGTTTAGCTCCAATAACTCCACTGTTCCAGTGACATCTTCCATCTTTGTGATGATTAATCTTATGTGTCAACTTAACTAGGTCACGGTACTCAGACATTTGATCAAATGATATTCTAGATGTCTCAGTGAAGGTTTTTTGGGGTTTTTTTTGATGAGACAAACATTTAAATCGGTAGATTTTTAAATAAAGCAGATTACTTTCCAGAGTGTGGGTGGGCCTCATCCAATCAGTGGAAGGCCTTAGTAGAAAAATGCCTGATTTCCTGAAGGAGGGAATTCTGGCAGCAGACCCCTTTGACCTCAAACTGCCGCTCTTTGTGGGTCTCTAGCCTGCCAGCCTACCTTGCATATGTTGGGTATGTCAAACTTCCAGTCACATAAGCCAATTCCTTAAGATAAATCTATGTACATCCTGTTGGTTCCATTTCTCTGGAGAACTCTGACTAATATGGTCTTCTGCCAGGGGCCCCTTGACTTCACTTCCTCTTTCTTATGGTGCTCTCTTTCTGTCCCCTATGCTCTTGCCAGCCCACAGTGTCCCTGCCCTAGGGTCCTCCACCACAGTACTCCTGCACACTGCAACCCTGCTAAGAATCTATACCCTTTCCTACTGCATATGCATCATGCACAGGTGCCCATGTGTGGTCTCCAGCCTAAGCTGGGCTCTCAGAGCTATGCGGGGGTTCTCTCCTTGGTCAGTACCCTGGAGATGTCTACACGTGTATCCAAGGGGGGTTGATTTTATGGGGAAAGGGGACTGGACAGAAAAATTTCCAATTTAGAGAAATTTCAGTATTTACCTGTCATCTTTGACATGCACATTTTTATTTATTTTTAATTTTTAAATGTTTTTATTTATTTTTGAGAGAGGGAGGCACAGGGTACAAGTGGGGAAGGGGCAGAGAGAGAGTGAGGGAGACACAGAATCTGAGTGGGCTCCAGGCTCTGAGCTGTCAGTACATAGCCCAATACGGGGCTCAAACTCATGAAAGATCATGACCTAGCCAAGGTCAACACTTAACCCACTGAACAATCCAGGCACCCTGACATGCAAATTTTAAAGGAGAGCATAAATGCCACTATGAGTTTAATTAATCCATTAATTTACTCTAATCTGAGGGTAGAAAATCTATTTCCAAAATGACATAGTGATAAAAAATTGTTACCTCTTTTTATTCCAGAGTGTAAAGATGGAACCGCTATTACCATAATAGCTTTGCAGCTCTTGGGACACTCTTGTGCGCCTTCCTACCAACTTACTAAAATAAATACAAGTTTTTCCTGAAACTGCTATTCCCCAGCCCACCCCCAACTCATGATGACTCTGACATATTGTAATAAAGCCATTGCTCCCTGAGGATCTCTTTGCACTGCTCTGGCAATTTTTCTCTTCTCTCTCTCTTATTGAAAAAGAACCCTATTATTAAGTACTTAAAATGTTCAAGATTCCAAAGAGAAGACAACCTTTCGGTATGAGAGATTAATAATAACAATAAGAAATATAGAATGGGAGATAGGAGTTCAAAGCCAAATAAAAATTTCATTTGCAGAATACAAATCAAATATGATTTCTTTTGAGTTGCATCTCTCTGATTTATAGACACAGCTCTGTAGAATATTTCCTAGTATTTCTGCTCCTTCTGCTCTCCTTTCCATACTCACAGCTACTTCTGCACAAATGCCCTAACATTTGAATCTTTTCTAAAGCATGACTCTTCTAAATCAACCAAAGGATTATTCTTTGTGACTGCTTCTGAAAGTAGATAGATGCGGATAATTATATACAAAGAAAATCTTAGGCAATGAGGTATAACTCCTAAAGGCAATTGGGAATATGGATGGATAAAGCTATTTGGTTCAAGTTCTGGTTCTTGTAACTAAGAGTTTTTCTTGTACATATTCATTCAGAATATTATATGGATGCCTCACCTCAGGACCTACACAAACCTCTGCCTTGTAAACCAGCAGACACTTCAGGTACTTTAGAGCTGAAGTAAGTGATTACAAAAGTGTTTCCTTTTACTATTACGGTACTATTAATATCTCTTCTAAACCACATTAGCAAAAAAAAAAAAAGCATGGTTTCTATCTCCTAGAAATTCACAGCCTTAATTAAGAAATGGTATGCAGTTTAGCCAGTAGCATTTGGGCATTTATTTGTAGTGAGTGTATAATTTGGAATAAAGGGAAATGTGTAAGTACAGTGAAAGAGAATGAAAAATACATGAATGTGTTTGAAATTCAGTCGATTAAGGTTATACAAACCATGCAAAGTAATCCATAAGGACTCCCTGGAAATGACACTATCGCAGATGTCACTGGAAAGAAGACCCTGGTGATGAGTTAGTGAACACTGGAAAAGTGATGGGGCAGGAGGGACCGGACACTAAGTGGCTGGAAGGCCCCAAGCCGGAAGGGTGAACTGAAGCGGATTTGGCAAGCGTGCCTCAGATAAATGAAGACTACACCCACGAGAGAAGGCTGAGAGCACAGGGCACCCCGGCGGACGCCGTAAGATCAGTCCCTGAGCGTGGGGGGCCAGAGGTGTGGCCCGCGGGGTGTGAGGGGCAGGCAATGAAACAAACCCGGATGGGGGACGGACAGTTCCTCAGGTGTGCCAGCCAAGCACAACACAGTGCTTGTGAAGCGAAGTACAGTGGCACGCTGATTTTTGTACACCAAATGCATGGAATTACCCCATCCCAGAGGCAACCACCGACGGGTATTAATACACATGTATGCCCTCCTGCCATTCCTCTGCAGTGGGCCTGGGCCTTCACCTGCACAGTGTTTGGTGAGGAATAAAGCAATGCCAACTCTCCCACATTGAAAACAAATCTATACTTTGAACTACAATACATATCTTGAGAAACAAAAAAGGATTAAATCCATAATCTATTAAAGTTAGCATCATTCTACTGCCCGAGAGTAGATCACGTGTAAAATATGACCCTAAACCAGAGATCTGAACATTCACCACGGATTCCCTTCTTTCGGTATCTCACGATACTGCCCTTCTCTCGCTCTGCATACTTACCAATATTGGCAGCAAGGAAGACAGCTAAATGTAAAACTTCATAAATGTTCTAACTAGTTCACATGAATTTAGCTTGGAACTTCTGATCTTAAATCTCAGTTTCTTTGGTATCAAAATATTACTGGTCTATTTTCTTTATGGGTGGATGGGGAAGCATGAAAATTTGCAACTGAAAGGGAAGTGAGAGCCCACTCAGTAAGTACCTGGATTCTATCTGCACCCTCGTCCTGTGAGTGAAGAAAAAGCAGCTCCCTGAGGGGAGTTGCGCTTAGGGCTGTACTGGCCATCTGCCTGTTTCACGTAGAACCACGTAGCACGGTTTCCCTGCTCTGTTCTGAGGCACACGACGGCTGAGCGACACAGACTGAGAATCGTAGGGTCCTGGCTTAGCAACCTTCCAGCCGAGCACTGGAGAGCGTGGGCAGGTGAAGGGCAGGCAGGAGCCAGGATACTTCTCCTCACTCTTGCTCTGCCTGGCCAGCTTCTTGGTAGGGGCTGAGTTTTTATAAGGCTCCTGCTCCCGTAGGACACCCCTGCTTCCCCAATCGTCTACTGGGCAGCCGTTACCAGGGTTCTAGCACTAATGGACAACGTCAGCCTCTAAGCACCGGGAGCATGACCTTCCCGTTTTCTCTCCGGCCCTTCGCATTATAGCATCTTCCTGCTGTCACTAAGCGCCGAGTCATCTCAGATCAGCTTTTCCATCACCTGTAACCAATTTCCTCTGATGACTGCACAGTTTCAGAGGCCTGGAGTGATTCCTGTTTTTCTGACTGGGCTCTGACTCAGAGGTCAATTTAGCATCAGAACTCCAGTGTTTTTTAATCTCTAATAATATGACCAATGACTAGATGACATACATGAAGGCTGCCACCCACCCATTATATAAATATATATTGTAAACTACTACTAAAATAAACATTAATAACATATGATGCTTCAGACTGATAACTCGCAGAGGCTTTATAGTATCGATAAATGTTACAGCATCATATAACAAATGGGACATTTCCACTGCTTTTCTTAAATATGTCGTAATTGAGTTACTTCCTACCTGTCCTCCTCCATTTGCTCTTTGTTTCTTCCACATCCAGATTATTCCGTCCTGTTTGAAACCTCATAGAAATCTAATCTTTACCTGTGCTTTCCATAAATAAACACATACTCCATCCATTGCCTACCCCCTCACATCTCCTCCTCTTCAGTCCCTAAGAGTCACTCTTTAGTATCAAATGTCTGCTCCCTTCAAAATTTCACATCAGTTTTGGAATCCACTCCAGAAATGGCTAGTATACTCTTGCATCATCGGGTTTTGAAGGCCACAAGTTATTCCATTGCGTGGAGGCGCTATAATTTATTTAAGCAAGTGATCTACTGCCGTTCGATCAAATCGATATTATTTTCTGCTGCAGACAACGTTGCAGTGAGTATTCTTGCATACATTTCAAATGCACAGTGCAAATGAACTTGCAGGATAAACCCCTAGAGTTTGAGTTACTTTTCGGTGCAGATTATATATCTGGATAGATTTAAAGCATTAGGTAACACTGTTCTGGACTCCCTATTGCAATGTTTTCTGTATCTTAAATCATTTGGGTTCTCCTTTAAAATGTTGATTTCACACGCAGAGTATCTGACCGACAGCATAGGGGATGCATAAGCCAGGATCCTGAGGATCAAAATCTTGCCCCATCTAGCTGCGTGGCCTTGGGAAAACTTCCACATCCCTGTTTTCTTATACACAAACTGGGCATCTTCATAGTTCCCGACTCACTGGGTTGTGAAGATTAACTGCATAAATATATAATGCATATAGAATAATGCCTAGCATATTTTTTTATTTGAACAAATAATCCCTCCATTCTTTTATTTATAGACTTCAACTTATATTATTTACACACCTCAAGACAGAAGATCCTGGGACACAAAAAGTACTCTTCTTCTTGCTTTTTAAATGCTTTTCTTAAAAATCAATTTTTAGCTTTCTCTTATGTTAAACAGTAGTATCCATAATACCATGACTTTGATACAGTATTTAAAAGTTTTTAAAGAAAAGTCATCATCTTAAAAATGCTAACTATTAAAATTAAAGAAGACATTGATTTGTTACATGAAACAACTTGGCAAATTGTGTCTCAAATAACATAGTAGTTCAAGTCTTTTAGGGAATGCTACCTGACACCTGTTTTTTTTTTAATTTTTTAATGTTTATTTATTTTTGGGAGACAGAGAGACAGAGTGCAAGCAGGGGAGGAGCAGAGAGATAGGGAGACAGAATATGAAGCACAGAGCCTGATCGAGGCCTGCGCTGAAGTCAGACACTTAACCGACTGAGCCACCCAGGCGCCCCACCTGATACCTGTTTTAATGTGCATGTCTTCAATAGGGAATGAGTGGGAGAGACTTGCACATATTTCTATATCATCCTTTCCTTTCCATGCAGTGGCTGTTAATATTTTGCTTCCTTTTTTATCTTTTTAAATGTTTATTTTTGAGAGAGAAAGAGAAAGAAAATGCCAGAGCATGAGCATGAGTGGGGGAGGGGCAGAGAGAGAGAAGGAGACACAATCTGAAGCAGGCTGCAGTCTCTGAGGTGTCAGCACAGAGCCCAATGTGGGGCTTGAACTCATGGACCACGAGATCATGGTCTGAGCCGAAGTTGGACACTTAACTGACTGAGCCACCCAGGTGTCCCTGCTTCCTTTTTAAAAATATATATATATATATATAGCTTTTTTATTATTCATTTTAAAGAATGTTTTGTACCTGTGCTAACAGACTCTTCTGTGATAATAGCATATTCTCTAACTGCACTAATACAGTAACCACTGGCTTCATCCAGCAATTCAGCACTTAAAATGTGGCTAGTGCGACTGAGAAACTTTATTTTTATTTTATTTCATTTTAGTTAATTGAGTTTTAAATTTAAATAGCACTATATAGCTAGTGGCTACCATATAAGACCATCTTTCTCATTAGAAGGACTGAGTTAACATCTGGTTTATAGCTCTTTTTACCTAGCATTGATCTTTAGCCAAATTCTTCTTGCAACATACACTCGAGGAAGGCACAGGAGTTTACTGGATCTGAGATACACTGGCATCCCGCTGATTACGCTTTGTACTGAACTAAGAATCTATACTTGGTTGTCAAGTTTGTTTATTGAGTAACCCAATGGTTCCCACACTTTGCAGCAAATTGGAATCATTTGGTACTATTTTTTAAAGTCCAATACCTGGTTTTCCATCCTAAATATTATTTACTTGGCATGGATACTGCCGGGGCCTCAGAATTCAAATAAGCAGCAAAATTTGATTACAGACACAATCTGTAATCAGTGAGTAACGTGGGAGTGATGAGATTCAAGTACACCAAAAAAAAGTGTTGGCCGGTATCTCTGAGGAGTTATGTCATTGGCAAGGTATAAAAGCTGAAGGTCCCCTGAAGCTGATGGCTTTCCTATCTGTGATGGTCACACCCACTCAACCTTGTCCATTGTGACCATGTTTATCCCAGTTCAAGTTGTAGGGGTATTTAGAAGCTATGCAGTATAACTGAGCATCTGCTATGCTGTTGCAGTCACCTGCCCTTCATTCCTTTTTAAATCTAAGTAAACTTGCAGATGAATGAGGTCTATTCAGTCATTGTCAATCGGAGTTATCAATCTTAACCCAGGACGACTACTGCTGGTGAATCAAAGTGCTGGGTTTGGGTCTCTTGCTTAGAAAGACATGTGCCTTCTGATATCATGTATGCATCTATTCATCATCTTGTGTTTTCTTCTATTACATTTTCTATGTCTGCATTATCATCATCATCATCATTATTACTATTATTATTTAGAGAAAGTGTGGGCGTGGGGGAGAGAGGCACAAGGAAAGAGAGAGAACATGGGGCTCGATCCTGAGATCTTGACCTGAGCCAAAATAGAGTTGGACACTCAACCAACTGAGCCACCCAGGAGCCCCTATGTTATTTTTAAATATTCATTTCATCTGGAATCCATTTTGATATAATAATATTATTTATTTTTCTAGACATTATAGCTTACTAAGTTCCTTTATTAAGTAGGTACATTTCCTCACATATTTTCATGCTACATGTATCTTGGGCAAATCCCTAAATGTATTTGGACTTAGTAATGGATGTTCTCTTTTAGTCTTTCACTATGTTTTCATGTGCCAACACGTTTTAATTAATATAGATTTATAGAATTTTCTTAACATGTAGGTTCTCCTTACTACTGTTATTTTTGCTAACTTATTTTCTCATATATACTTTTTATACATGAAATTCAGAATTATTTCACTTTTATGAGTTATTTTAGGTAGAATGAGTAGCCTTGTAATACGATTTTCCACTTCAAAACAGATAGGACCTGCATTTAATCAAGTCTTCTTTTATGTCCTTTGGTAATATTCTAAATATTATTTTTATATATCTTACACATTTTTTAAGTTTTTCCTTGATATTTATTCATTTTGGGTTCTAGTTTAAGTGGAGTATATATTCCTTTTTTACTGTCTATGTAGCTATTTGTAGGTGGGAAGATAAATTACTGATTTTAAAAATTAATTCTGTTGTTAGGCACATTACTGAGTTACCATCTTAGAAAATAGTAAAATGGTTCTCTTAGATTTTTAAGGATTATATTGTATCAATGCCAAATCTTATATCTTCCTTTCTAGGTTTATATGTTTTTCTATCCCTTTCTCTGATCAAAAAATGCTTGTAAGTTCAGAGCTAAAAAAAAAAAAAAAAAAGATAATTAGGAAAAAGAGCCTATTGCATTGGTTTTCAGAAAGACCTAGCTGCCTAGGTTTTAAAAACAAAAGAGACATTTTGAAAGGACAGCCCTGTCCCAAGAGAGAAGGACTCCACATGGAGTCTCCTGAGGCTGGAACTAGAGAAGCCAGAAGCAGACATCTACAACATCAGATCACAGCGACGGCAAGAAAGAATGGAGAAAAGAGGGTCATGTTGTTGTCACTGAACTCTGACATGGCAGAATGTGAGATACAAGTTGGAAAGTGTCTTTAACACATGGTATTTCCTGGCTGATGATTTGAGAATGATCCTGAATGGGAGTGTGCCCTCTGAGGAGGGCACAAATCCAATCTCCTGCGAACTCGAATCATTCTATTCAAATAATTTTTACTTTGCTTGCTTAGAGACAGATCATTTTGAAGAATGTGAAACAACATTACCATTTATCTTACATCACTATTTATGTGTACCTGAAATTCATGGGAGTTCCCATATTTGTATTTCGTGCATTACATGTTGATATAAAGTTCCGATATATTTGTGTCCAAAGAAGTTTATGAGAAGGGCCTAACAGAGCACTTGTTAGAGAATGAGCACTGATGCTCGAAGGTGGAAGGAGCCACACTACATGACAGAGAAGGTGCCTAACAAGTTAACTGCTCTGCTCCATGACGGAAGCCACATTAAAAATCCAAATGCAGTCACCTTTAAGCATGCACTGCTAGGTTAATCATTTTCAAAAGGGTGAAGAACTCATAGTTAAATAGAAATACAAACAGGAGATTTCCTAAGGATACAGACAAAGAATGGCAACTTTCATTAAAAATGTCTTTTTGGCATCGGAGTAAAGACTGTCCTGAAACACAGACGCAGCTTAAGGCATTCTCTAGGCCTCTGTCCAAGTACTGAGGCGAGTCTTGTGATGCCTTAAGCTTGATGGCTTGACGCGCTGACATACACGGCGTTAGTACTGTTGCACTTTGTAACACCACAGATGATTTTTGCAGGCTTAAGTCACTAGAATAAGGGCTCAGCAGAGGGGAAGGACTGGCAAAGACGTGCCTTGCAAGTCGGGGAGTCCAGCAAGCTTACGGCACCCCTCCCACTGGTATTCCTGCCTCCTGGGGTTTTCTATTAAACTCCTCTGGACACATGTTTATTTGATTTGAAAACAAATACATGTTAAAGTCTTTGCAGGTAGTGTTTCTGCACTGTGTGGCTTTGAGAGCTGACGACTCAATCATTCACAGTGATAATGGTGTGAATATTCTGTGACACGTGATACTTCTACCTAATTGACTATACTACTACGTCACAGGGGCTCTGTGTTCTTCACAAAACAAACCCAGAATCATGACATTAAACACTTTTAATTAAAAAATAAGGGGCACCTGAGTGGCTCAGCCAGGTAAGCATGTGACCTCTGTCTGCTCAGGGCGTGATCTCACTGCTCATGAGTTCAAGCCCCGCATCAGGCTCTCTGCTGGAAGCATCGAGCCCGCTTCGGTCTTTGTCTCCCCCTCTCTGCCCCTCCCCAGCTCATGCTTTCTCTCTGTCTCAAAAATAAATAAAACCTTCAAAAATATGTTTTAATAATAAAAAAGGAAAAATAAAAAACAAAATAAAAGCACTCTAACTTTAGAAATACACCAAAGGTTTTTGTTTGTTTGTTTGTTTAGAAAAATGAAATCCATAAAAAAACAAAAAGCAAACTATTCTGTATATAACAATCATATTTACCTAAACAATTTATAAAATTGGTACCATTCCTATTCCTCGCCTGTCTAGTCTGGAGTGTAAAAGAATCTTGGGCATGTATCAGGGACCATTTGGATAATTTAGCTATAAAGTTCCTGCACATGTCGATCTATTTAAAATAGCTACTAAGATGTTACTTTCATGATATTCTAGCAATTGTTCTTAAATGAGCAGAAATTACACCCTACATTTTTTTCAATCACTTACAATAAAACTAGCTGAAAAGTCTTTTGATCACGGATGTTCCGGGATTTTATTTTATCTTCATTTTAAGAGGAAAAATTTTTCTAATTTTTGAAAAATATTTACATGCCAACTACTAGAATACTTTGTATAAATTATATTTATGGGCCTGGACTATCAATCTTTTTCTAAAGAATCGTTCTAATGCATTATTTTACAAAACATCACATATCTGTCAAGTTTACGGCTCTATCAAATATGTCCATGACCTGTATAAACGATAAATATTTCACCTTTCTTTTTAAAGATTATTTGTGAAAAGCATCAGGGCTTTTTATTAAATCTTTCAGGTATATAGAAGCCATTGTTCTCTCCAGCGCTTCAGGCGGGATCAATGAAGAAAGAATGAGGATCCTTGCTGCAGCATTTCAATTCACGTTGATGGGTTTTATTTTATTTGTTTCTAAACTTACAACAATTGTCTTTTCTTCCTTTTTCCATCACATACTTGCATAATGGCTTATGTGTTTCCTAATGCTCGTTCATAGATTTATTTCTACCATCTGGGGCAGAATGTGAAGCTCTTAAATAAAATGGCTACGTTTGGTATAGTCTGTATACAACCCAGAATACCTTTTTTAAAAATGGGCCAAAATATACCAAATAAAAAAAAAGACTCTGGGAAATATATGTTTGTAAAATACAACAAAGGGTTAAAGTCCTTACAATGTACATCAATTAAATATTGTGCTTTGGCTAAAAAACAATCCAAGTTGAAATGATCTGTGTGGGATCATTTCATTCCAGGAGGAATGGCAAGAAGTGGGTATAATTCACCATGTTTCATTCTTACTGCCCAGGCAGTTGTAGATTCATGGAGACAAACTTCCCTCGGGGTGGTACATCAGTGCCTAGGAGCAGAACAGAACTTTGTTCTGGGCTGAGTAGGCAGCATGAGGATGTGTGTGGTATGGGATGTGTGTTGTTTCACCTGCACCCTAACTTCAGTGAAGTCATGGTACCTGTTGCACCAAGTCTTAATTTTGATCTTGACATTCAAAGTTATCTATCAAATTTCTTTACCAAATTCAAGAGTATCATTCAGATCTTCCTGAACTTGACAGTCCATTCTGACCAGTAGATTCTCTGGTTATTTTGTGGGAAACCGTGTGTATGGATATCTCCAATGTCCAAGCTGTTTACTCTTTTCCAGCTACATGGAATAGCTTCCTTAATCCATTCATAATCTGTTATAAAGTTTTTTTCAATACCCAGATGAGCCCAGATTTTTTGACAAAGTCAATCTACAATAATCTGCATATTCCACTAATGTCTGAATCTCTAGAGTTCTGTACCCCATGTTTGCATGCTTCTCTGAATCATTTTTTGCTTTGTTCTGATGTATTTTATCTCTTTGATGACATTAACATGAGCTCTTTTAACACCTACTGAATGTTTTTTTACAAAGTTAGATACAGATTAGGAGATCAATGTCTTTAAATCCATTCATTCATTCACTCTTTTTTTTTTTCTGTAATACCCTCAACAAAAGCCACAGTGGGTACTAAATTCTGGAAATGCAGATAAAAAAGATAAACCCTCCCCATAAAAAGTTCAGAACTTACAAGGGAGAAAGAAATGTGCATCCTAACTCTAAGTATATTAAACTGGTAAACCATAAATGAACTAAAAGATGGAACTGATATTGGAAGGCAGGAGTCACTACAATAAAATTTATTTTTTCATTCTTTATTCATTCCCTCATTCATTCATTCATTCATTCAACAAACACTTAACATTTGCTTGCAATAAGCCAGGAACTCTTAAACCTGGGATGCTGAGGGGCACCTGGGTGGTTCAGTTAGTTAAGCATTAGACCAAACGTGGATACTGGCTCCTGTCCTAATCTCATAGTGTTGAGATTGAGACCCATGGCAGGCTCTACACTGAGCATGGAGCCTGCTTGGGATTCTCTCTCTCCCTCTCCCTCTCTCTCTCTACCCCTTCTCTCCATTTCAAAATAAACATTTAAAAAAAGATTTGAGGCACCTGGGTGACTCAGTCAGTTAAGTGTCCAACTTCAGTTCAGGCCATGATCATGGTTGGTGGGTTTGAGCCCCACAACAGGCTCTGTGCTGACAGCTAAGCCTGGAACCTGCTTCAGATTCTTTATCTCCCTCTCTCCTGCCCCTTCCCTGCTCATGCTCTGTCTTTCTCTGTCTCTCAAAAATAAATAAACGTTAAATAATTTTATCAATCACTCTATCAATCAATCAATAAAGATTTAGGATGCTGAGATGACAGGTTGGAAGGTACAACCTCTATTTTTAGGATGTTCACAGAAGAGGAAGACCAACAAATCAAAGCATAGTCTAAAAAATAATACTGCCTCAGCAAAATAATTATGATAGATGCCATCTGTCTTTATACTGACTGGTTTGGATTGGTTAAGGATCTCATTGTGCCTCTTTTTCACCCCGAACACCTCACCTTTAATAAGAGTAGGCAAAGGAAGGCAAGCAGCCTGATCTAGGTTTGACTTTCCCCGAAATTGATTAACGGAGAAACAATTTTCATGGTTGATCTATCATTTTAAGAAATGCCAAAAAGGTATATTTTACTTAACACAGCTAAATGTTAGCATGAATTAGCCTCTGCTTATCTAGTTTAAAACCCAATGCTTAATTTGGAAAAAGAGTAAAGGAAAACCCAAACACCTAGTTAGAATAATACCTCACTAAGCTTTCATTGTTATTGGTTCATAATTACTGTTTATTTTGTCCCTAGTTTGAATGGTTCTCATGAAAGTAAATCAACTGTAATATCCAGTTTTTCTCGCTCTTCTACACTTCAGCTTGCTTTGGGTTTTAAGGCAGCTTTTCTTAAAAATGCTTATGGGCAACTTCTTCCAGCCTGACTATTGTTCTCTCTAGAGAAAGAGCAGGGTTACTTCTTCTCAATCCAATTTACATCAATAAACAAGCATTGAATGGCCACCAAGCGCTTCAGAGACACAAAGGTGAGTAAATCACAGTCCATTTCTATGGTGAGTTGATAATGTATAACCAAGTTCTAGGAACTTTCAAAAGAGAGGCAATTGACTGATCAAAGAAAATTATCATTATGTGCCCAAATGGGCTTCCAGATTATCCGTGTGCTAAGAATGATGCTTCATTAATTTACTCATTTTCTCTGGTTCCAGCAGCTCAGCCAGAGGAAAAAAAAAAAAAGCTCTTTGCTGCATGTTTGTCCCTGGTCCACATAAGATCCAAACCAATACCTTCTCCTAGCACAGAAGTCCTTTCTTCACCACCAAGCAAATGGCCTGTAGCTTCCTTCTTCCGCTAGGTGTTTCTAAGCAATCAGCCAACTACAAATACCACCTGCCAGGCGGCAAACAGCCTCCTGTAGGTCTCTCTTGCAGGAGCCGAGCCGTGCCCCAGCCAGTGGCACGCAGCACTTTATACACTCACACACTTTCAAAAGACTAGAGGAAGGTTTATATACAAACCATAGGTATGTATACTGTGTTTATATCATACATAATACCCCAATATTATATATACCAACCTCCAAATACTAGGGAGAGAAGGAGATGTAGAGAAACCTCAGAGTTATTAGAAATAAAAGGGATAAATTCTTACAACCAACTTTAAATGAAGACCATGCAAAAACCACTATGTTATTGGATAAAACTTAAAAAAAAATTAGAGGCCTTACTTGTTTCTTAGACTTCCACACTACGTCACTGACAAATAAAATTTTTTTTTCAATTTCAATTTCTGAGATAAGTTCATTCACCTTTAGTATTTTCATAAGTTATATCATGAAATGGATTAGAAAATGAATATTAATATATTTTTCTTGAAAAATGTTTTCTAAGTAATTCTGAAGATTCTGTTTCTCAACTTAGTTTAAGGGATTGATAAACAACATGCAGGGATGACTCTGTTTTTTTCTGCGAGAGGCTACGCATTCTGTTAAAGAAACATACCCAGATGCTGTCTTCTTGTCGATATTGTTTCCAGTTCCTGCCACTGTCACTGAACATCAAGAGGTAACTGGTCACCCAGTCGGAGCTCCCATACCCCCCTTGGGTGGCCACGGCTGTGACCTCCATCCTCTCTCCAAGGTCAATCTGCAGCCACTGGTATTTGTTGGACACAAGTGGAGACCAGCCACCGGCTCCTTTTATGAAAATAGAAACAGAAGAAAATGGGCAAAAGATTAGTTAAAAACCTGTTTGTGGACTAGAAACGCCAGTCAGTATTCCTGTATGGAATTTAATAAGGTCAGATTTCCAAAATATGAAACTTCTTGTAACTCTAGAATAATACAGAAAAACCAGAATTTAGTACAAATGGATGAAGCCTGTGTTAATTATGTGCGCTTCTAGGTGTCGTAGTTCCTGACAGTGGGAAGAACCGCGGGTCTCACTGAATGCTTGAAGTACTTAATTTCACAGGAGGACATTCATGTCTACACTTGGAACGAGCAGGGCTACTGGCCACATGCATGATTAGGTGATGGTCTGACCTTCAATCGCAGGTCACGGTGTGGTACAACTAGAATACTATGTGTGGTATGTGACCAAGTTTAGACTTCCTGGAGAAAGAAGTGTAGCATTAAGGCTCCGAATACAGATGGTCAAGAAGGCACTGTCACTGTCCTCACTGTGTTTACAGGCTTATAGGAGGACAGACATTGAAAAGCATGTTTGAAACGCAGGAAACAGTGAGGCAGGTGCAGGGAACAATAATATAAGAGACGATGGAGAAGAGTTCTATCCAGCAGAAAGTTGGAACTGGCTGGCGACAGTGTAGGAGAAGCAATTAAATTTCCAGCAATTTTGCAAGCTGATTGCTGAATACAGCCATGTTTGCAACTGACCATGGTTGGAGTATTTAAACCACAGAACCTGAGAACTCTAAAATCAGAACCCATTCCCTCCCCAGCCAATTTACCAACACATCACTGGCCTGCGGAGGCGGGTGGTGGGTAAGAGTAGGGGAGGGGCACTCAGGGGAAAGGTCCTAGAGTAAGGTGTGCTTGAGCACTCAAAAGTGAAAAATAGGAACCTATTGTATATTCAAGAAGTGTGGGTAGAGCTGAACTTATCATGTTGCCTTTTATTCACTGCACACCAGAATATTAGAGATGTGACTACGGATTCTTGTTAAGATGTTTCATTCTTCCAGTTTAATACAAAAAGGCCTTATTTGGGGACTTTACCTATTTCAGTAATAGTGACATTGATAATTATGTAAGTAATATGTAATCATTATAAAAGTCATGAAATAGGGTTTAACACATTCTTAAATCCAGAATGATATAATATCCAATATTTATTAAAATGCAACATCTATTACGTAACACCCCAAGTAAGAAGACTAGCACGTGTTTTCTTTTCCCAATTCTTTTGTCACCCACCTTGAGTCTGTAAGCCCAACAAGGGAAGTGGTCAGGTTATGGATATAATTAGTTGCTCATGAAAGGGAACATCCTCTACATAGGATTCAAAACTGAGTCCATACAGCACATTAAAAAAGAACTACATGACAACAACACCCTGTCCTGATGGTATAATACTAACTCCGGCTTCCATGAGGATATGGTTCCCAAGTCACACACTACATGTCTTTAGAATGAGACTCTTTTTTTTTCAAATTTCCTTTTTTTCTTGGAATGAGTCATTGTTCAAAAGTGTCTTCCATCCCATACATCTTTCTTTTTCATCCAAAATATTCATACATACTGTAATTTTCTGGCTTGTTTTTACTTTTAATTTTCTCTGTATTTGCCCTTGAAGAACCTGTAGTTTGGGCCAGTAACCTGGATGGGTGGATTTCTCTTGGTCACCAGTACCAACTACTATGTTTAGGTTAGAGAAGAATATTTTCATATTTTGAACAAGAAGCCTTGTTTGTAGACACATGCTCTGGCTGCAGTTTTTGTGTCTCAGTGTCATTTATCCAGCACAGCTCTGCTGTCCACAAGGGGCACCTCTTACTCTTGCAGCCTGTTATCTACATGGAAGAAGGATCTGAAGACATCTTAAATAATAGCCTGCCATGAATAACTCAGGAAATTTCTGAACCCTCAGTGGGCACTGTTCCCATGGCATTATTTTTAAACCCAAGCCAACTCTTCCTCTATATTTCACTTCTCAGGATATAATGAAACTCCGGCCTACCTTTTCTACTTATCCTACTGGGGTATCACTTAATATTTATTGAGCAAGTAAGTACTTTGTGCCAGGCATTCTGTGAAGGCAATGTTATTTAACTGAGTAAAGGATAAGTCATATACAGAGAGTCTGAACCCCGGGCTGTAGTCTGCAGAGCAGAGGGAGGCACGGTGCTCTTAACCAGGACCAACAGTGTTCCTCCTGTCATTAATGATAAATGGGAATCAGTAGCTCCCAATGGATGTAGAAAAAATGGTGCTGATAGAGGTAGGGGAACCCTCGAATTTAGCTACTAGGCAGTAAAGCCAATATTCCTCCCTCGAGTTAACAAAGACCTTGTCTCTGAAGTCCAGGGACATGATGGGAGTGGTAAATGGGTAATTTCCCTCCATTGTCCTTTCTAAATCATACTATTCTTCCTAAGGACCTATCCAAGTTTGGAAATTGAAAGTCTCCTGAGGTCTAATGCTCACCAAGCAGCCTCAGTCTCTTATTACTAAAACTGTATATGTCTCTGTATTTTTATCATTTTTAAATTTTTTTAAGTTTATTTATTTACTTTGGTTGAGAGAGAGTGCGTACATGTGGGGGAAGGGCAGAGAGGTAGGGAGAGAGGAAAATCCCAAGCAGGCTCCTCACTCTCAGCACAGAGCCTGACGCAGGGCTTGATCTCACAAACAGTGGAATCATGACCTGAGCTGAAATCAAGAGTCACATGCTTAACCAACTGAGCGACCCAGGTGCCCCATATCATTGTTTTCTACATAGAACAGCTGGAAAAGAGTGAATGAGGCACCCTCAGCTGGCCACCATTTTAACCTGATATTTCGACATTCGGAATTTTATCTATATCAGTTTATACCTCTGGGAAATTGCTGATTATTTTGTGTCTTGCTCTTTCCAGTTAATTTCAATGGTCTATATACTTTTTAAATACAGGATTTCATAATCTTTCTCTAGCATTTTGACACTTCTTGGTAGACCAGTATTTAAAAAATGAGCACATGAGAGGAGCACAGTAAGGAAAAAAGAATCAGCATAATTCTGGGGAGTTAAAATTGGATCATCAATTCTCATCAGGAGAAAGAGGCACCTCGCATTGACCGTTCCCTCTTCCCCACACCTCTCGCTGTTACAGCTGCACTACCCAACTTGAAACATTTGCAGTTAATTGACCTTGAACATTTCAATCTCTCACCTGTGGTGAAAAGGTACTCCTGATATGCAAATTAAGCTATAGCATTAACAAGGTACCCCAATAAAGTAATGGAAATTCAGATGCTCCTGGGCTTTACCAAGTTGAATCAGCCTCAGGGAATCCGGAGATTCCCCACGGGGTCTGAAGCCGTTTAGCTCTGCAGATGCACATGGTCTAAGAGTGTGATGGAGTGATATGCTTGTTCTCATTTTAAAACAGTGTTGAAGAGTAATATGGGAAATGCAAACTTAGAGGTATAGATATAGACACAGATCTAGGTAGGACATGGCATACTTTGGGAGTGGCAGCTATGGTGACCAGTAGCAACAACAATGACTTGAAATAAAAGCTGACCTTAAATGATACCAGCCGCATGGCCACCACCTAACCACCTAGCCTTCTGGAGCCACGCTATTGTCGTATTCACTTTTGTAATGCAAGGAACCAGGGTTAACTCCAAACAATGGTAAAGTCTGAATTACTATAGAATTAAAGAATTCCTCATGTTATTTATTAACCAAACCTTTTAGCTGCTGGTCAAGAATTATTCGTCCTTAATGATGCTTTTAATATGCCCATGTGTTCGCCATTACAGGAGGCCAATACCTATAGACCAGAGACTGTCTCTTTAGAACCCCATCTAGTCCATGGTTATTGACACTTAACCAACAAGATAGAAACAAGAATCTTGTCCCCGCAGCTCATTTTCTTCCTATTCCACCCTCCTTTTTCTCCTTCTTTGGCCTCATCACCGAGACTTGGCATAATAAAGTGTCATAAATCTATCCAAACAGAAACACTTGTTGACTCTTCATATCACAGCCTGAAAACTCACATTTAAAAATAAAAATCCTCCTGACTGATGAGACTTTTAAATTAAATGTTGTAGCATTGCTTTGAGAATTAATCTCAAAAAGCCTATTAAAGTGCCTATTGATTTCTCTCACATACAGCAAGCATGTGGGTACATGGTAGTTGTGACGTTTTGAATTATAGAACAATTATTATTACTATTGACTCCAAATACAGATTTATGATCAAAGCACTAAATTCAGTTTCGAAAATATTTAGTTCCTAAATGACCACAAATACAGCATCTCTTGCCTACCAGTTCTGTTTATTTTTATAAAATTTGAAAAAAATGTTTATTTTTGAGAGAGAGAAAGTGGGGGGGAAGGGCCAGAGAGAGAAGGAGACAAAGAATCTGAAGCTGGCTCCAAGCTGCCAGCACAGAGCCCAATTCGATCTCAAATTCACAAATCAAGAGTGATCATGACCTGACCCGCAGTTGGACGCTTAGCTCACTGAGGCACACAGGTGCCCCTGTTGCCTACCAATTTTAAACATCAGTTTCCTGGGGAACTTGCTTCTATAAAATATGTGGCTGTGAATTGTGGGGAAAGAAAAGCAAACTATAAATGGTCTAGTGCCTATTGTATGTCAAATACTCTACTAGAAATTTTATGTACCATATTAAGCTTAATTACTAAAATTATCTAGTGAAATGAAATGTTTTAACACCTCTTCTTTTCAAATAAAACTTAAAAAAGATTTACAGAGGCTAAGTAAATGTTCTTAATATTACGCAAATTAAATTTTCCCAATGTTATACAAATCACGTTAATGTGGACAAGAAGTTAACTTATTTTTAAAATAATTTAAATCTCTGTGAGGATCTCATTTTAAAAGTCACTCCCTTCTCAGTCCCTTACTTCTAAAATAATTACACATCTGTCTTTGCCCATAGTGGTTAATTTTATTCCAAGAATATATCTAAACAATATATGCAATATTATTTGTTTTTCTTTAATTATTTTAGAATATTTCTTTAAAGTAGGCTCTGCATCCAATGGGGACTTGAACTCAGGACCTTGAGATCAAGAGTCATATGCTCTACCAATGAGCTAGGCAGATGCCCTTATTCAATATTATTTAAATATAAATAACTAGCTGGATGAATTATAAATTTAAGATCCAGATATCCCATTTGCCAGATATCAAAAATAATTAGTTCTGCTCACAGAGACACAATTTACAATTTCAGGAAAGTGAAAAGAAATATTGAAGAAAAAATGCTTTTGGTTGAAGCCTTAAAATAGAGAAAAGAATCACCTCTATCCCCTGCTAATACTAAAAATGGCATGTCTGCCATTCCTGGTGGTCATCAGTGAGGTGATGTGGCATAGAGTCTTGTCAACTTTGTAAAGGTACAAACTGCTCAGAAAGAAGGAGTCATATTTCTTTCCCAATATTTAAAATATAGAAAGACTCAAATGCTCAAGGACACAAAGCACAGTGAACACAGTTGAATTACAGTCCTGGCCATATATATTTCTAAAATATATATTAGGCCATATATATTTCTAAAAAAATGATTGACTTAATTAAAATTGTCATAGGAAAGTTTCCTTCGAAGATAATTACTTTCTTTTACATGTGATTGCAACCAGATATCCCCCAAGAGTCTAAGTTTGCCTGGATCATTTTGATCTTGACATTACATTACAATGATGTACGGAAACAAAAAGAACATTGTGCCAATATGTGTTTGGCTCCCTGAAATGGACTGTAGTGTCCCTGGGTCACGATTTAGAACTCTTAACAACTTTGTGTTGTTTCCAGCTTAGTTCTTTTTTTTTTTTTTTTTTTTTTTGGCCAAGAAGGAAACACAATGCTATAGATGCTGTGATTTGGTGGTCTTTTTCACAGAACACTCTGAAATCTTGGCATTGTGTCCCCTGGCCCCAGGGACTGTTACAGAGATGGAGGCATCACTGAGCTAGGCCAGTGGAGCGGATCCAGGATTCCATTGGGTCTGCTGCAGAAGAGGGCCTTTCCTCTGCTCAGAAAGCTGAAAGGATGGACTCGAACATCCAACTGCAATAGCAGTCTTTGTGGAAAGCCTGGGTGAAGCCAACACAGAGGGAGGCATAGGTGGGAGATGAAGTGAGACCAAGCTCCGCTGGCACAGTCAATGCCCGAGTCCATTCCTGTGCTTTCTAGTTCCCTGAGCCATGAGCTGGCTCCTTCACTTGTGCTGGGCCTGCTCGGGTCCACTGCTTCAGCGATTCTCCTCTCTCTCCTGCCTCATTATCTTTTTTCTCTTTAATGGATCATTCCCAAGGAGGTACAAGCATCCTTGGTTATTTTAAAAGGTTATTTTTCCCTTTTTTTTTTTAAAGACAAAAGCTTGTCTTGACTCCACTGTACTTTTTTCTGCTTTTTATGTTACCATTCTTCAAATAAGATGTCCACACTCAGGCTCTGCAATTTTTCTCATCTCTTTCTCGTTCAAGCCGACTCCAACCAGCCTTTCATTCCGCACCACTCAGCTGAAGCTGCTCTTGCCAAGATCACCAGAGAACCTATCACTAAGGCAAACGCTCAGATTTCAGCCTTCTATCACCTGGCCCGCCAGAGACATTTGAATATTCTGCTCCCAACTCCAGTGCTTCAGTATATTTTGTTCACTTAGCTTCCACAAGAGCCCCTTCTCTTAATCTTTCTTCCCAGCTTACCGGTGGTCCCTCCTGGGCCTCCACTGCTAGGTCTGTTTATTTCTTATCACCTCAAAGGGTTGAGGTGCTCCGGGGCTCAGTCCTTTGCCCTGGCTCTTTTCTGTCTACATGCACCCTTCTGTGATCTCTCTTGACCTTCTGGATTTAACTACTACCCACAGGCCAATAATGCTGATTTACATCTCCACCCCACAGCTCCTTCCCGAACTTCATTCAACTTGGTATCTATAACGCGTTCCAAACCAAACCCCATTCTTCCCCCAATCCTACTCTGTTCACACCTTTCCCCAGACCAGTTTATGAGAATTCCATCCTTCTGGTTTCTCAGAACAGCAACCAAAAAATCATTTTTGACTCCCCTCTTGTTCACCATATTACCAAACCAACAGAAGATGTTATCGGCGCTGCTCACCTCTCCAGCACCAGACTATTTCCCCATCTTCACTGGTACTCCTTTGGCTCAAGCCACATGAGTTTACCCTACATTCTTGCAAAAGCCACCAAGGAAGCCTCTCTGCTTCTTCCTTAGCTCATGGAGGCTCCATTCTCCACGCAACAGGTTTAAAATATCATCCCTGTGTTCATAACACTGCAATAACCCTCCATCGTGCACACAGTGAAAGACAAAGTGACGGCTACCTTGCCCCCAGGGTCTTACCCGATCTGCCCCCTTACACCACTCCCACGCAGTCTGTCCTCTCCCCTTCCTCCCAGCTCCCTCCCCAACAGCAGCAAGGTTCTCCGCACAGACCCCAGCCGTCCTCCCACCTCCCAGTCCCTGCTCTGTGAAGCGATCCTTCCTGCCTGGAGTGCTCCTCGCTGAGATCCTCTGGACTAACGACCCTGCCACCGTCCAGTCTTTGCTCGGATCTGATCCTTCCCGTAGAGCCCTGTATCCCTGATGTCCCTTGTCACAATTTTTCTTACCCGACAATCCTGTTCCCATTTGTCTTACTCAAAACCATGTTTTCATTTTTTTGACAGGAATTGACAGAGTATATGATTTTCTTTTACACATATTATACAATTTTCTTATTTATTACATGTATTCTTTACCTTTTATCTTGCCCTACTAGAACATAAGCTCGGTGAGGTCAAGAGTCTTTGCCTGTTTTATTTATAGAGAGACCCTAAGTGTCTAGCACATGGCCCAACACACAGTGGATGCTTAATAAATACGGACTATATAAAGGAATGAAATAACTCCGTAGCCATACAGGTACAATAAGACTGTGTAAATTCATACACCAAACTAGTGGCAAAGTAGAAACTGGAGCCAAATTAGGTTTCTTTGTAGTGAGGTATTTTCACTGAGGTTCTCAAAGAGAAAGCTCAAGTAGACACACACACACACACACACACACACACACACACACACACACACTGACTACCAATTGCCCCAAAGTTATATAGTTTAACCACTTGTAAACTACATTTCCTAGATGTATTTATGGCTTTGTTTTTAGATTTTTGATATAGTGAAAAGATGCTTTTCACTTCATTTCCCCAGAAAGGCTCTAAATTAATAATACCTCACTCAGTTCTCCACAGTTTTAGTTCTTTGCTGTTGCTCTGGTTTTCCCTCCCGGCAAATTGGCAGACTGACTTTCTGTCCTACTTCATGTATTGCCAGAGCAAACATTTCTGAAATCTTTAATAATTCAGTGGATTGAAAAGTAAATATTTACACCCTTTCTCTGTTTGGGCATTTTGATTTGTATATTTGATTTGCAAATTTTGTGACAGCCAAATTCACTCTGGAAAGCTGGGAAAAAGTTATAAAAATACTAAATTCTGTGCCAGCAAGTTTTATTTCACTCAAATTAGTCATTTTAGGAAAATGACTTTTAGCACATGATGTCTAGAAATTCAAATGATAATCAGGACTTGCTCATGTTTTGCTTTCTAAGCCCATTATGATGCTTTTCTAAAAGTTTTGATTTAGATCTATTGCAGTGAGGCAGGTCATTTCGGTAAATGACATCGTGCATCAAAAAGAGCACATGACAATATCCCAGAGGTTTAAAACCGTTTTTTGCTTCCGTAACATCTTTTTTTTTTTTTATCTTCCTCAGCCAGACAGAGATGATAAGCTGTCATGAGCCAAATGTTCTCATATCACTCCTTCTGGGTCAACAAACTGAAGTCACTCTCTTATACCAACCAACATCATTTCCACATAATGACTGCAAACGGTGGCATTACTGGAGCACAGTATATCAAAAAGGTAAAAAGTGCAAAACCAATCCCAAACATTTGATTGATTAAATCATCTGATGCTTTCTCAGTTTGTAAAAACTGCTAAGACATATTAAGATAACATCGTATTCCCAATTACAGAGAGATGTTTACCTCTAGCCTTATGTACTTGTTGAGTTCAGTCTTGAATATACATAGTTTATTTAATTCCATGATTTACTCCTTTTCAAGTGATACTTCATTGTGGAAACTTTTATTTTCTAAGCAGCAGGAAAAACTATCAGTGATGCTTGTGACCATGACGGTCTTAACGTTTACCTCAGCTTGACTAAACTTTAGACAGGGTCCTTCCTGACTAAGGTGCTTGATTTCCCTTTTCTTAGAGCATTTAATTTAGGAAACTTGCAACTATAAATTATTTCTCTGCCTCTTAAGATATTAATCTTTCTCAAGCCTCTTTCCAGGTCTATTATCCAACAATGTCATTCTCAAGGACCTGAGTCATCCCTTGAAATACAGCCACCAAGAAAGATAGTGCCTCATTTCCCAGTCTCTGTGGGAGGGTAGGAGCCTAATTTCTGTAATCACCAATTAGCAACCACAAATGTCTGATCACAATGATCAACTTCGCCCAAATGTTTTCCAGTACTTTTCTACTGGCTCAACCTAGGGTTTACATACCCTCCTACCTTTGTTTCCATAGAGTTGGGTTCAATATCTCTCCCTTATTGCACTAGTCTTGACCTTCACTACTATAGTACTGAAAGTCTGTCTGGTCTTTTTACCCAATCCGTGCAATTATTCTTTTGTTTTTTAAAAAATATTATCCATTATTGAAGTATAGTTGACAATATCATATTAGTTTCAGGTGTACAACAGTGATTCATCAATTCTATATATGATGCAGTGCTTACCACGATAACACAGTTATCATCTGTCACCATACAATGTCATTACAATGTTATTGACTATATCCCCTATGTTGTACTTTTAATCTCCATGACTTTTTAATTTTGTAACTGGAAGTTAGTACTAGTGCAATTTTTCTTTGGGAGGAAATTACTGGGGTTTTTTAAATTGGAACAATGTGTTTTTCATCTTTCTGCCTAATGAATTATATCCCCCAGAAACCATTCCACAGTCAGAGTCCAGGAGGAGAAGAGCAATGCTTAGAAGGGAATAAGGGTCTGACTAGAAGCTCACTTGTGGGATTCCTCACTGTGGTGACATCACCCAGAGACAACTGCACAGCCACTCCATCTATTAACCAAAGAATGTCACAGCTTCAGGCAATCTGAATGGCAACATGAGGTATCATGGGCTTGCTTCAGCCTTGGCCAAGAAAACAAACCAAGGCATGGATCAGCCACTAAAACGGGCAGGGCATGTCAACAAACATGTAGGGTTAGGACCAACCCAGCTGCGCTCAGCAGGTATCACTGGCCTGGCACACAAGGATACAACCAATGATCTTGTAAACACCAACACGACAACCAACATACACCGGGGAGCCACTACCCAGCCATGCCATGTATCATCTGGGTTCCTCATATGACAGCCACCAATTTGGAAAGAACTAAAGGTAAGATGAGGAAATCAGAAAGTCTGATTTCAGTTCAGGTCATGGTCTCATAGTTCGTGAGATCAAGCCCAATTTGTGATTCGTGGGCACATATGGGAAAGAGTTCCTAAACTGAAAAGCAAAGAGAATTTCCTCACCTAAAACAGTACTCACCAGTGCTAACGTGTTGACAATACTGAAAAATATGTGGTGTTTCCATGTTATTCCTCAACTCACATAACCTGCAAACTCAGAGATTTGAAACTGGCTGAGAAAATCAGACCAACTAACATCTCATATCTGAATGCTAAATGTACTCTAGTATCTTTATGAGTAAATGTTTGCCTGCCTAATATCCCCAAAGCTGCCAATTATGCATTTTATACAAAGTAGGATTTTATAAAACTATATATGGATTGTGAAGAACAATGCTATTTGCACATGCATGTGGGTAGTCAACCAGGATCAATGCTTCTATCTGATTCGAAAAACATTCTGCCATATGTGAAGATTGGGCACTCCAAATCTGCACTCTAGAGCACAATCACTCAACATGCACGGAGCATCACAGTAGTAACTGGCACAAATTAGACAGATTTAAAAAAATTATATATATAACATTACATATTATATACAATTCTAACTATTTACAATAATTATTATAGTATAGTATGTGTGTGTATACACACACACACACACACACACACACACACACACACTGCTTTTAATAGATACAATGTTCCACAGTAGCACGGGGGAGCAGGATACAAAGAGAATTTAGTGTCTGAAGCCAGAAAGTACAATATTCCCCCATGCACACATTCAATTCTAGAAATGCTTTCAGATGCAGACCCTTTTGCTACGCAAATGAATTGCTTCCTCTAACATCCAAGCACCCCAGCCAGCTCCATCTGGCTCCTGGCCTATGTACAAATAGAGGAGCGCACAAGAGTTCTGTTTTTAGGAAAAATACAGAGAAAAAAATATGCTGTTATGAGTTTTATGTCAAAAATGTGATATACTACCACTCATTTTGCCAGTGACTGACATACATTTGGATTTTTTGAGTTAGGCTCAATTATTACATGTGTTTTAAGTGATTTCTTAACCTCTTTATATAGAACAAATCGAGTTTCAACATATTTAATTTGGAGATATTGTACTCAAAGACTGAAGAAAACAAATAGATCCAAGTGTAACAAACCATCGAGCTCCTTGATTTATTAATCTGATTTTAACCTATGGTGAGAAACTTGCGATTTTGTCATTGAGAAAGAAGTAACTTCTAAAAATGACAGGCCACTGATTGTTCCATATTAGAGAGAGCAGGCCGGTTCCCTGGCTTGAGGGAGATAAGAATCACCTCAGTCGGAGGAAGCAGGATCCAGTCTGTCAGGAGGCGAAGGTGGGGAAATGCAGGCAGAAGGGGAAAAAAGCGCCTCATTTTGCTCTGTTTATCTCCATCTTATTTCTATTTGTAATGCATAATGGAAAGTTCTAAATTGTCCTTTTTGATAAAAAGAAAGTTGCTTCTCACAAAGCAACCTCATTTCCACTCAAACCAGTGAGGCCTTTCACACAATGGTCAGGCCACCTATCATAGTTCATGGCTCCCGATGTATATTGATCCACTGAGTCATAATAAAGCAACGCTTCCAGCTGGGAATGAGAGTTAATGCAAACATTTTCTAGATCAGAAAAGACGGACAAAAAAAAATAGGTCATGCTGCTGCCTAGCCAATTTCAAATTGCTTCTGGCGATACTGTGAATCTCATCACACCCCTGCATTTTCCACACACTGTTACTACCAAGGAGAATGGTAGCAACCCAAAAAAAAGCATCCCAGCTCCCAGCAGAATCAGTGCAGCGCATGCTTGTGATGACGGCTACAACAGTGGTAAAATGCAAATCCTTTCAATAAGCACAATGGAAAATCAATTACCACCATGGATTATTATTTTGCTGTATTCTTTTCTGAAAATAACAAAATTAATGAAAGTCAATTTGCTGCTGCTGTTTGGAATGTGCCTTCAGGATTTAGAATTTTCCATCTTCATTTTAAAAATTACCACAAAAGGAGCACCTGGATGGCTCAGTTGGTTAAACATCTGACTCTTAGTTTCGGCTCAGGTCATGATCTCACAGTTCGTGAGTTCAAGCTCTGCATTAGGCTCGGTACTCAGCATGGAACCTGCTTGGGATTCTCTTTCTTCCTCTATCTCTGACCCCCCCCCCCAAATAAACCTAAAAAAATAATTTACCACAAAAGAATTTTCTATTTTTAATAAAAATGAATGAATGAATGAAAGGGGTGGGAGGAAACTTTTGTAGGTGATGAATAATTTTATGGCCTTGATTATGGTGATGGTTTCATGGATGCATTTTTTTAATTGTTTTATTTGAGTCCAGTAGACACAATGTTACATTGGTTTCAGGTGTACAACAACGTGACTCAGCATCTCTATACGTTCTGCTGTGTTCACCCCCAGTGTAGCTACCTTCTGTCCCCCACACAACACTTTTACAGTCCCATGGACTATATTCCTTATGCTGTATCTTTTATTCCTGTGACATTTTCTATCCACAACTATAAGCCCATGCCTCCCACTTCTCTTCACCCACTTTGTCCATCTGTCCACCCTCTTATCCCTGGGAACCATCAGTGTGTTCTCTGTATTCATAGGTTTGATTCTTGTTTGTTTGTTTATTTATTCATTTGTTTTGGGTTTTTTTAGATTCTATATATGAGTAAATCACATGGTATTTGTCTTTCTCCGTCTTTTTTCACTTAACATTATACCTGCTAGGTCCATTCATGTTGTCACAAATGGCAAGATCTCATCTCTTTTTATGGGTGCATAATATATATCGCATCTTCTTTATCCATTCTTCTATTAATGCACACTTAGGTTCCTTCTATATCTTAACTATTGTACATAATGCTGCAATAAACATAGGGGTGCATATATATTTTTAAATTAGTGTTCATTTTCTTTGGGTAAATACCCAGTAGTGGAATTACTAGATCATTCAGTATTTCTATTTTTAATTTTTTGAGGGATCTCCATACTGTTTTCCACAGTGGCTAGACCAATTTACATTCCCACCAACAGTGTAAGAAGGTTCCTTTCTCTCCACATCCTCACCAACAATTGTTATTTTTTGTCTTTTTTTTATTTTAGCCATTCTGACAGGTATAAGATATCTCACTGTAGTTTCGATGTGCATTTCCCTGATGACTAGTGATACTGAACATCTTTTTTAGCCAAAATCAAGAGTCAGATACTTAACCAACTGAGCCATCCAGGTGCCCCTGAACATCTTTTGATGTGTCTGTTGGCTATCTGTATGTCTTCTTTGGAAAAATGTCTATTCAGGTCATCTGCCCATTTTTTTAATGGACTACTTGGTATTTTTTTGAGGTTTTATTTGACTTGGTATGATGTTGAGCTATATACATTCTTTATAGGTTTTGGATGTTAGCCCCTTATCAGATATATCATTTGCAAATATGTTCTCCCATTCAGTATGTTGCCTTTTTGTCTTTTATTAACAGTTTCCTTTGCTGTGCAAAAGCTTTTTATTTTGCTGTAGTCCCAATGGTTTATTTTTGCTTTGGTTTCCCTTTTCTCAGGAGACGTATCTAGAAAAATGTTGCTATAGCCAATGTCAAAGAAATTACTGCCTATGTTCTCTTATAGGATTTTTATGGCTTCAGGTATCACATCTAGGTCTTTAATTTTGAGGTTAGTTTGCATATGTTGTTAGAAAGTGCACCACCTTCATTCTTTTACATGTTGCTGTCCAGTTTTCCCAGCATTGTTTATTGAAGAAACTTTTTCCCCACTGTATACTCTTGTCTCCTTTGTCATATTTAATTGACCATATAATTGTGAATTCATTTCTGGTCTCTCTATTCTGCTCTACTGATCTATGTGTCTGTTTCTGTGTCAGTGCCATACTGTTTTGATCACTACAGTTTTGCAGCATACCTTGAAGTCTGGAATTGTGCTACCTCTAGCTTTGTCCTTTGTCCTGTTTCTCAGGATTGCTTTAGGTGTTTAGGGTCATTTGTGGCTCCATACACATTTTAGTATTATTCGTTCTACTTCTGTGAAAAATGCAGTTGGTATTTCAATAGAACTAGGTAATTCAATTGCATTAAATTTTGGACAGTATGGATCATGGGTATCTGCTTACCAACAAGCTCATCAAGTTGTAAACACTGAATATATATAGGTTTTGTATATTATACATCAAAATGGCTTATAAAAATTAGCAATTTGTAATTTCAGGAAATATGAAAGTCCAGAGTCAGCTTGGCTCAACAGCCAACCATAAATGCCAACAACTTTATATTTTATTTAAAGGCACTGATTTTCAGTAATCAAAAAATTCCCAACAAACAAAGTGCAGGGCCTGACAGCTTCACAAGCAAATTCTACCAAACATTTAAAGAACAGTTAATACCTGTTCTACTCAAAATATTCCAAAGACTAGAAGAAGGAAAACTTCCAAATTCATTACATGAAGCCAGTATCACCCTGATAGCAAAACCAGATAAAGATCTCCCCCCAAAAAAGACAACAAAAAAAGAGAATTATAGCCCAGTATCTCTGATGAACAAAGATACAAAAATCCTCAATAAAATACTACCAAACCAAATCCAACAATACAGTCTAAAAAAATCATTCATCAGGATCAATTGGGATTTATTCCCAGGATACGAGGGTGGATCAATATTTGCAAATCAATCAAAGTGATACATCACATCAACAGGAGAAGGGCAAAAACCAAAAAACCCTATGATCATTTCAATAGATGCAGAGAAACCATTTGACAAAGTACAATATCATGATAAAAACCCTCAACAAAGTAGGGCTAGAGGGGAAAATACTTCAACATAATAAAGGATATATAGGAAAAACCCACAGTAAACATCATCCTCAATGGGGAAAAGCTGAGAGCTTTTCCTGTAAGGTCAGGAATAAGACATGAATGCCCACTCTCTCCACTTTTCTTCAGCATGGCACTGGAAGCCCTAGCCCTAGCAATCAGACCAGAAGAAGAAATAAAAAGCATCCATATTAGCAAGGAAAAAGGAAAAATTTCACTATTTGCAGGTGACATGACACTATACATAGAAAACTCAAAAGACTCCACCAAAACACTACTACAGCTGATAAGTGAATTCAGTGAAGTCACAGGACACAACTTAATGTGCAGAAATCTGTTGCATTTCTATACACTAATAATGAAGAAGCAGAAAGAAATTAAGAAAACAACCACATTCACAAAAGCACCAAAAACAGTAAGATACCTAGAAATAAACCTAAGCAAAGAGGTAAAAAACCTGTATTCTGAAAAACTATAAAACACTGATAAAAGAAACTGAAGATGATGGAAAGAAATGGAAAGGCATTCTACGCTCATGGATTGAAAGGACAAACATTTTTAAAATGTCTATACTACCCAAAGCAATCTACACATTTAATGCAATCTCTATCAAAATATCAACAACATTTTCCCACAGAACTAGAACCAAAAAATCCTAAAATATATACAGAAGCACAAAAGACCTCAAATATCCAAAGCAATCTTGAAAAGCAAAGCTGGAGGTCTTGCAATTCCTGACTTCAAGTTATATTACAAAGCTGTACTAATCAAATCAGTATGGCATTGGCATAGGTCAATGGAACACAGAATAGAAAACAAAGAAATGAATCTCCAACTAATTACCAATTAATCTTTGACAAAGAAGAAAAGAACATCCAATAGGAAAAAAATCTCTTCATCGAGTGGTGTTGGGAAAACTGGACAACAACATGCAAAAGAATGAAATGGACCACTTTCTTACATCATCCACAAAAATAAACTCAAAATGGATTAAAGACCTAAATATGAGATGGAAGCCATAAAAACCCTAAAGAGAGCAAAGGCAGTAATTACTCTGACATCAGCCATAGCAACATTTTTCTAGATATGTCTCCTGAGGCAAGAGAAATAAAAGTGAAAATAATCTGTTGGGACTACATCAAAATATAAAGCCTCTATACAGCAAAGAAAATAATCAAAATGACTAAAAGGCAACCTAAGGAATGGGAGAAGATAATTGCAAAGGACATATCCCATAAAGGGTTAGTATCCAAAATATATAAAGAACTTATAAAACTCAATACCCAAAAAATAAATAATCCAATTAAAAATGGGCAGAAGAAATGAAGAGATATTTCTCCCAAAAAGACATCCAGATAGCCAACAGATAATTGAAAAGATGCTCAATAGTACTCATCATCAGGGAAAAGAAAATAAAAACTACTATGACATATCACCTCACACCCTTCAGAATGGCTAAAATCAAAAACACAAGAAAAAACAAGTGTTGGCGAGGATGTGGAGAAAAAGAACCCTCTTGCATTGCTGGTAGGAATGCAAACTGATGCAGCCACTGTGAAACACAGTATGGAGATTCCTCAGAAAATTTAAAACAGAACCACCCATAATCCAGTAATTGCACCAATGAGGATTTACCCCCCAAAATACAAAACACTAGGGGAACCTGGTTGGCTCGGTTGGTTAAGCATACAACTTCAGCTCAAGTCATGGTCTCACAGCTCATGAGTTTGAGCCCTGTGTCAGGCTCTGTGCTGACAGTTCAGAGCCTAGAGCCTGCTTTGGATTCTATGTCTCTGGCTCTCTCTGCCCCTTCCCCACTCATGCTCTGTCTGTCTGTCTTTCTCTCAAAAATAAACATAAAAAGGTTTTAAGAAAAAAACCCACTAATTCAAAGGGATACATGCACCCCTATGTGTATAGCAGCATTATTTACAATAGCCAACTTATGGAAGCATCCCACATATCCATCCAATGATGATCAGATAAAGAAGAGGTGGTATATATACCGTGGAACATTATTCACCCATAAGAAAGAATGAAACCTTGTCATTCACAGTGACATGGATGCAGCTAGAATATAATGCCAAGGAAAATAAATCAGAGAAAGACAAATACCATATGATTTCACTTGTGTGTGGAATTTAGGAAATAAAACAAATGAGTAAATGAAAAGGGAGAGAGAGACAAATCAATAAACAGACTCTTAACTATAGAGAACAGTTTCCAGAGGGGGATGGGGAGGGAATGGGTGAAATGGGTGATAGGGATTAAGGAGTGCACTTGTTGTGATGAGCATTCAATGACATATGGAATTAATGAAACTAATATAACACTGCACGTTAACTATACTGGAATTAGTAAGATATATAAAGTGAAACAAATCAGTTATGCATCTGCTAACAGATCTTTCCTGTAACAGATGCATACCTGAGTATTGTGTCATGTTATGCACCCTTTGTACAATTTTTAGGTCCATCATTTTGACAAAATTATATGCAAGCTTGATATAAACTTCTAGCATTTTACATTCCTTTATATAAACTCAGGAACAAGATGATAGTATGGACATTATATGGAACTCCTAGGTAATCCACAAATTTGAGTTTTAACAATAAATTCATGATTTGTGTAATTCTTAAGAGATGATGCTTTCAAAAAAAAGAGCAAAAGCTGTTTGTTTGTGCCAGGCTGACAGCCTGTATCTTTAGAAGAGAAGACTTGTCTAGGTCAATAAATGAGCTGAGACAAACCCATTAGGAAACATCCCGAGATCAGAAGTCATGACCAAATCGCCTAGAACGAACCCTTCCTTCTTTAGCTCATTTCCTTTCCTCAGCACCTTTGGCCACCCTTTTGCTCCTTTTCTCTACTTTTGTTTAAAAACTAATGCAATTCTCCCCTCCTCTTTTACGTTTCATTCTCAATAGACTGCATTTCTCACGCCTATGGCTGCAATGATTAGTTTTATGTTTTTGGATGATGACGCCTGAATGTTTATTTTTAAGCTCTGACTTTCCTTTGAAATCTGCATCCCGAATCCTGAATGTTTCCTATACATCTATTCATGGATGCCCTATAGATATCTCCAGCTCAACATTCCAAAAATGGCTACCTTACCTCCTGTCAGAGCCAGATGGCCACATCATTCCAATCTTTGCTCAGACTGAAATCTTAAAATCACTTCTAATTATTCCCTTTCAATAACAGAAATAGAAATTTCTATATGTGTAGAAATTGCCAAATCTGGTCAATGTTCCCTCTGAAGTGATTTTCATTAAGGCCTTTGCCTTTTCATTTTCCCTACTTCGGTTTGGTCTCTTGTTATTTCAACCACTCAGTTAAAACTTACTTTCTATATTTATTTGTTGGTTGCTTAGGGAAATAATCTTGAATTGAGTAAATAAAAGAATGAAAAGAAATGGAAGCATTCTAGGGATTTTAGTGAAGGGACATTGGCAAGGCTTGGTCACCTGTGGGCACCCCTTTAGAAATCGGACGTTGGGAGGGCGAGAAGCTTTTAAAGTCAAGGATGATGGCTGGGAAAACTTTCTAGATGGTGACGCTGACAGTAAGGTCATCAGTAGAAGGGGAATTTGGAAGATGTAGCATGGAAGGAACAGGAATCCCACGGGAGCACGAAAGATACAGGAGACTGTGCAGTGATTCACGCAAGAACAGAGGGGCCACTCTTCCAGGGCAGGGACAACGAAAGAAGCAAGGCCAGTGGGATTCGGCCACATTTACAGGCTTTGGAGAGGAAGATAGGAACGAAATTGTGTTCCTGCCTGATGTCCTACCCTTCTGGAAAACTTCAGTATGTGCGTCTTAAAGAACCGATCTATTTTTGTCATTTCCCAGAGTTGTTTTAGTAAAAGCAAGTTGAATAATTTTTCTGGTAACAAAAGGAATCCTTTTAGGCATGTCATTTAACACAACTTCAGTTTGGCATTGGAGGCACTGGGCCTCACAAAACAGGGCAGTTTTCTATGAAGTCTAGTCTCATCATCATGATTTGGCGCGAAGGCTGGGTCCTCCTCTCACGCAGCCAGGACTCTCTTTCCTCCATCCCCCTCCGCATGGCCCCTCCCCCGCTGTCTGGCCTGCTGTTTACAAGAACTTTGTAATATGAAAGAGTAGAGCTTATATGTTTGTTAAATTAATGACTAAGAATCAGACCCCATATTAGAATAGCATTGTCACACGTAAGTCTGACCTTGTAAAAACTTTTGTGAGCTGGTCAGACATAAAAGGGGGGCTTGCCATTAGTTGAGCTGTTACTGTTCGAATAAGGCCAAACTCAGAGCGACAAGAACTAAATTAGATGCTGAGGTGACTTCAGAAGGTCAAAGGTCTGTAAGAGTTTTGCTTTCTAGTAACAAAGGGAAAATGATGGACTTTTTAATGAGCAAAGTTGACATTTCAAAGGATCTTAAACTCTTTCTGCCATTTCTTGTAAAAGAAATAGTTCTGATTAATTCTCATCAATCTTTTTTTTGGAGTATCTGAAATGTGTCTTGAATTCCAATGAATAAATGAGTATTTGGTGAATACTGATTTAATAAAGTGTCTTTTTTTAAAAAAATTTCATGTTCATTTGTGAGAGACAGAGTGTGAGTGGGGGAGTGGGGGAGACAGAATGGGGAGGGAGGGAGACATAGAATATGAAGCAGGTTCCAGGCTCTGAACTATCAGCACAGAGCTCAATGCAGGACTCAAACCCATGAACTGTGAGATTATGACCTGAGCCAAAGTCGTACATGTAACCAAAAGAGCCACCTAGGCACCCCATAAAGTGTCATAATTAAATATCCTAGCATTTAAATTCTTCTAATTTATGTGTAGATTACAAAGTGGTTAGATTTTTATGTTTTTGAATGATGTACACCCTATTAAATTTTCCTCATACCTTTTAAAAATAGGAAGAAGGCAGAAATAAAATGTCAAAAAATTGAATCTGGGAGGGGCTATGAAATTTAGGATGTTTCTAATTCTTAATTAGAACTATAAAAGCACAAGGAAATAGAAGGGTATGAAATATTACTTTCTTTAAAAAATCTCTACATGTCATCCCTCATAATAAAGAATATAGAGTTTATCTCCCTACCTACACAGATGGGTTGTGGTTTTCAGCACTGAATCACACAGATACATTTTTCAGAGAAAACTACTGTATACGAGGCAATATCAATATCGCTCTATCACCACCATGAATACCCACAATTAGGGGACCAAATGTGATCACTCTATCTAAGTCAAAATAAATGTCAGGAATGACTCAGGATCACCAGCTATAAATAGAAGTTGCCCACAGGTTCTATGATGTGCTTCCTTGTCCTGACTCATTTGATTCTCATAACAAGCCTATGAGATGGAAACTATTATTTTTCCTAATTTAGACAAGATGACACTGAGGCAAAGAGAGGTAGCCACCTGTGAAAGGTCACAGAATACACTAAAATCAGGCAAAGTCTCAAACCCAGTTGACTCCCGAGCCTGTTTCTCATCACAGATGACAAGGCTTCCACCTTCTAGAAGTTTGCCTTTTATGAAACAGTACATGGACACATGAGCAGATGATGCATATGATAGAACTTGAAACAGGGTATACACAAAAGAAGTTTAGGGTCTGGGGATTACTGGAGGCTGAGTGACTAGGGAAAACAGAAACATTCCATTTAGGTTCTAGGGTAGGATTCTAAAAGGTCAAAATGGAGGGTTGAAACCTTCCAAGCATAGGAATGGCCCGAGGGCAGACAGATGCAAGATACATTTTCCAGAATAGCAGTAATTGGACTGAAGGGAGAGAGAAGGCATGGAGAGGGCAGTGGTCATTAAGGCAGGAAAAGAAAGTGGGGCCAGATTGTTGAAAGTCTTTCATTCAAAGCTAAGAAAGCAGTGGTCAAACTTTCAGCATCTAAGGACCACTTAGCGTGTGTTATGTGTTGGGCACACATGTGAACCACCAACTTCAGATAAATTAATATCAAAAAAAGATCATGTACAATTTTAAATGTATAGGATAAGCAGTATTTAAGGTCACTAATAATGTGCATGCTTATTTCCACTGTTGTACATGAAGGTATTATTTGCAATCTTTGACCAATCTATATCAGATTAATTGGATATTTTGACCTGTTTGGGCCACTTTTGCAGCGACTTGCTTTCACTTCTCACTCTTGATATTTACTCTATAAAATATCTTAATTCATATTGGTAAGTCACTGAGAAAAAGACAAGATTGGAGATTTCTGTATATTTTGATCAAAGAGACATTGAATGGAGACCTGTTCTCTTTTTAGCATAAAATCAAACAGTAGGGCAACCAACATATCCAACCCCAAAAGCTGGAAGTTTGAATGTTTCAGCTTGGGATGTACATTGTTTTTTTTTTTTTTAATGTTTATTTATTTTCAGAGAGAGAGAGAGAGAGAGAGAGAGAGCGCGAGCGAGCAGGCGGGGGAGGGGCAGAAAGAAGGAGACAGAGAATCCCAAGCAGGCCATGTTCTCCGTCAGTGCAAAGTCCAACATGGGGCTCAAACTCCCGAACTGTGAGATCATGACCTGAGTGGAAATCAAGAGTCAGACATTTAACCACCTGAGCCACCCAGATGCTCCGGGATATACATTCTTAATTCACATACTTGTTGTATGTGGTTCTAGAAATAAGTGTTTTAAACTATGGTAAAGAACTTAGCTGTATTGTGAATATACAAAAACAAAAACAAAAACCCACCATATTTATAGATCTATTATTTTTTTAAGCAACAAACAAGTACTGGAAGCACGTCAAACTCTTGATTCCAGTCTTTTGCATCATAGTCCAATTTGTAAAATATATTCTAATATTTTTTTCCAAGACGTTGGCTCATAGGAGATAAATTCAGGTAAGCAGGATGCTGCTGAGTGTTTAATATACTGTTCCCTGGGGAGGGCCCAGGGGAGGAGTTCTGCTTTTATAGCATTTGTCAATTCCTGTGGTATAAACGCTCCCTTGATGGCAGATTTCAAGCTCCCTGTGTGCTACTGCTGAGCTGGCAGGAGCTGCCCACAGCGGGCTCCCACCAGCCCCAGGGCACTGATCACAGCTCAGGTAAGCGGCCCGGGAAGCACAGCTAGAATCACACCGCACTCAGGATTCCTGAGTTACAGCCTCAGGTATGAAAACTGCATTTTCCCCCTAACTCAATCTAACTTTCTCTCTTGAGTTTCTATTCTGTCTAATGTAGAAAATCAATCTAGTCATTTCAGAGGAACTCAGTCCCATTCATAGATTACTCAGTCAAGTCAGGATTTTATTTCTGTCGCCTTAGGCTTCAAAATGCTTGCAGGGGTCTGTCTCCACTCCTGCCAGTCCTGTGAGTCGCCTCTCCACACACACAAGAGCCTCCCCCCCCCCACCCACTCTGTGGTGACTGGCCAGGGGTGGGCCGTGCTTCATCAGGGCATTCGGGTGCTCTTCCTTCCTCCCATGCCGGGGTGACGCCCTGCCCACACCTGATGCTCCACTCCCTGCCTCTGCATTCGTTCCAGGACCCACAGCGCCCTTGGTTCTCTTCACATGCCACCTGGGGCTGCTGTGGGGTCTCTGCCATACTACCCTCTCCCCACTCTGGCAAGAGGGGGAGCTGGTGCCTTGTGTTGGGGCCCGCAGGCCCCCCTCCATGGCCTACCGTACTCACAGCCTTCACGTGCAGCTGTCTGAACAGGAATGAAGGGCTCTGAGACGTTTCCCACTGCGGGCTTAACCTGAGGCAGGATTCAGGGAAACCGAGTCTCCATACTTGCTTGCTCATGTCCACCCCTCTGCCTCCCTTTCCACACCCTTCTGGACAGGACGTGGGGAAAAGGGATTCCTTCAGGCTGCTCATTTCCACTTCAGGTCCTTTATATTCTAGACCTGAAAAGTACCCACTTAGCTTTGTTCCCAAGCTGTGCAGTGACCCGCCCTTTCCTTAAGCCTTGGGTGACATGTGCATCTTGGAGCTGGAAGAGGAGGAGGAGACGTGTGAGGAGGTCATACCAACTTCTGCTCCCCAAATTATCCCCAACACAGACCTATCTCTGAGGAAATTAGTATGGTCATTTAAAATGTTTGTGTCTTCGTTACAGGAATTTATATGCTCACCTTTCCCAACATGAACCAGCGTGCTTTAGTGTAGAAAAGCAGAAACTACTGCCCACATGACTGCACCATAGAGCAAACAGAACTCCCTACCCCCACTTCTCGGTGACCACAGTTTGGTAAGGCTGTGACACTGCCTCTCCTGTCTGTCCAGTGCCACCTGGGTCCTGCTCCACCGCACTGTCCAGTCTGCAACACGGCACACCAGATGATCCAGAAAAAGCGTTTCTCCTGCAGTGGGTCACCAAGGCTGACCAGACTGAAGGACCAATGAGTGCGTTTGCTCTTACAGAGGCTGAAGCAGGATTAAGACTCCATAATCAAGGTAGTTCTTACCCCAAAGAAAGCAGGAGGCTACCAGCATTTTTTCATAATAGTTACTCTTCCACATTCAGAGCCACTAAAAAATACAGGATTTGAGAGCGTCTTCTGCTAGAGGAATTCTGCAAACAGCTTATTCTACTTTGTTTCCCAGAATATCAATAATGAGAGGAGATTTTGCTATAAAGAATGCAACTTGGATGCATACATAATTCTGTTCTTTTCCATTATAGAAAAATTCTTAACACTCACATTAGAAAACACCAGTTTATTTCCGTTTGCAATTCTATTGATATTCTCTATTTGTGGAGACATTATTTGCATTTCTTTTGGCTCTTTGAGCATATTTAAAAGAGTTGATTTAAAGTCCAATGTCTTTGCTTTGTCTATCCAGAGCTTTCCTTATTTAGATGTTCATATCAAGTCACCACATGCAAACACTCACTTATCCCAGGTTGTGTGGACTTACTCTTCGCACTAAAATCATGGTTGGCTTCTTATATTTAGGACATTGCTCAAATGTCTATTTACTTTTTTATTACATTTATACTTAAATGCATCAATGAGCTCTTTGTGTGTTTGTGCTAACCACAGAATTAATGCCATCTAGTATTTATTAGGCTTATTTAGATTAAGTAATTAGATCTGGAGAACAAAACAAGCACGGGCACACCAATGATGCAAAGATGGGTTAGTTAAGAGAAAATATACTCTCTTAGTAAAGGGTAGACAATTCATAGGTTATCTTAAAGTTTCATCGGGAAACATTTGTGAATATTATTATTTTTTTCTTTAAAACTACCAAATTATCTGCTCAACCACAACAGAATATTAGTTGGACTTTATTATTTTTTAACGTTTATTCATTTTTCAGAGACAGAGAGAGACAGAGCATGAGCAGGGGAGGGGCAGAGTAGAAGAGGGACACACAGAATCTGAAGCAGGGTCCAGGCTCTGAGCTGTCAGCACAGAGCCTGATGTGGGGCTCGAACTCAGAAACTGTGAGCTCATGATGTGAGCCAAAGTCCGATGCTTAATTGACTGAGCCACCCAGGCACCCCACTAGCTGAACTTTAGAAAGCACATTCAGAAACATCCATATGTGCAAGGAAAGTGGCATTGAAAAATCTTACACAGGCAAAAAAAAAAGGTCACAACTGCACTTGAAAATTTATTTTTATTGCGGAAAGCCTCAAAATTACATGACCAGTTATGGGTCTATTAAAATAACCTTGGTTAGAAATCCCAAAACTGCATTAAGTTAGTAGCCAATCAAAAAAGAAAGAAAGAAAGAAATATAAGAGAGAGATTTCAAATCATCCATCCATAGAATTTATCATCTTCAGGAGGAGGGATCAAGAGAGAAAGAAGAGGTGATTCTAAGAATGTTAAGCCACGGTGATTAAGATAACCACCAGGAACCAGAAAAAGAAAAATAATTATGAGCAGAAGCTGCCTTGGATGTGATCTATTTCACTTCAGATATGTTGAGCTTTTCCGTAAAGACATCTAGTAGGCAGCTGGAAAATCCCAGCAGGCAGTTGAAAATACAAGAAAGGAGATTGTGAGACATGTTTCTCCTCCAGCGCAAAGGTGGGAATTGTCTGCGCAGGCCTCCTCCTGGGGGCCCTGGCAGTGGATCAGCTCATGCTAGGAGGGCATGCACAATGCCAAGGTCAAGGATGAGGTTTTGGAAAAACCCACATAAACATTCTCATTCTGACACAGAGTCTCTGATCCTCTTTTTCATTTTTATATAGTCAGATATTTTTATATAGTCTATTAAATCAGTTACATTTTATATGGCCAATTATATAGTCTATCTTACATGTGTCCCTTTTATTTCCTATTGTTAATATTCATTACATGTCAACTTTTTGTAAAAGGTACAAAAGATAAGAGAAAAATAACAACCCTCAAATCACTTAAATAGGATTTGAGGCTAGCTTTCTACTTAAATTATTAGACCTTTAAGGACCTGACAATTCCCACTGAGGGAGAAAATCTTTGATATAAAGTCCTGTTTGAGAAGAAACACAGAGAAATCCTTACAAAATCGTGTAATTTTTCCACATCTTTTCTCACGGAATTACATCTGCAGGGCAATCTTCAAAAAGGTAACAGTTAAAAATCAAATGAGATAATTTATGGGAACAGAAATTACAGATCATTAGACAGGAGATGGTAACGATAGACAGATAGACATAGAATATATGAAGTGACGTCAGCAAGATGACAGAACAGGAGGGGCACCTGGGTGGCTCAGTGGATTAAGCGTCTGACTTTAACTCAGGTCATGATCTTGCAGTTCACAAGTTCAAGCCCCTCATCGAGCTCTGTGCTGATAGTTCAGAGCCTCGAGCCTGCTTCAGGTTCTGTGTGTCTCCTTCCCTCCTTCTCTCTCTCTCTCTCTCTCACCCCCTCGCCCACTCATATTCTCTCTCTCTCTCTCTCTTTCTCTGTCAAAAATAAACATTAAAAAAAAAGAGAGAGACAGCAGAATAGGAAATCTCCTACTCATATCCCCACAGCAACAATAATTTGGCAGCCCTCCATGGCAAAAAGTGCCTCTAGGGAACCCAGCTGGAGTCTAAGAACAGGTCTGCCCTCCCAGGGGCCCACCAGTAGGGCAGACCCCAGCCTTGGAGGCAGGCCCCCCAAGGTCTGTCCTGCAACAGCTCTGCGCCTGGGCCCTCGCCCTCCCAGCTGCTCCGGGGAGCAGTTCCGCCCCTGCAGAGACTGGGCCAGCCCCTCCTCTCGGCCCCATCAGGAAGCTGTCCTGGCCATCCTCCAGGAGGTCAGCCCTCACACCTCCGTCTGACTGTGGATCTTGAAGGGGTCACGTGCCCGTTCCAAACCCTCTCCGCTGCAGCCCAGGAGCAGTGGTGCCCACTCAGGCACCCGGAGGGAGACGCACGCCTCCAGAGGCAGGCCTGGCTGCTTTGATCGTACTGGACTCTGAGGTGGCCCTGTGACTTGGCTCCAGGCCCTCCTAGCCACAGTCCAGGACCAGCCCCGCCCACCCAGGGGTCTGGCAGGAGACATGTTCCTCCGTGCCCTGGAACGCAGGCCTGCACACCTTGGTCAAGGCTTTGCACCCAGGCGTGGCCATCTCAATCCGTTCCAGCCCCTCTCAGACATAGTCTGGGACCAATCCTGTGGCCAGGCGCCTGTCGAGTGATGCTCCTTCAGATGCAGATGACACTGCAAGGCCACACAGATCACGAAAAAGCAGGCACACATGACACACCAAAGGACACAGACGAGAATAAACTTCCAGCAACTGACCCCAAGGAAATAAAGATCTACAAACAGCCTAACAAAGAACTCAAACAACCATCAGAAGGAAGCTCAGTGAGATGCAAGACAACATTGACAACTGAATAAAATGAGGAACACAATGCATGAATAAAATGAGGAGTTTAAAACTTCCGAGCAGCCTCATTATGATGAATCTCAGATCTTTCCACCCTGAGGACAAAGTGAGGAAGATTTTATCCATCAGTTTTTGTCCTCTGTTGGTCAAGATTAGCCTCACAGGCAGACAGTATTCCCCATATCCTGCTCCTAGAATTTAATGCCCGGCGGATATGCTGGGAGCATCCAGGGAGCCCTGGGCAGGAAGCTACAGTAAGTGGTAGGACCTCGGACAGGGCCCTCCCGGTTGCACCTGTCGGGAACTGAACTTGCTCCTTACCATGCTGGCTAGAGACAGAGGTGTGGCTGAAGGGACGTGTCACCCAAGAAAGAGGTGGCCAACAGATTACAGCACATCTTTAATTACAATAGTCTCTAAAATGAGTGTATAAAAAAAAAGATGGTTTCCTACGGCTAGTTATCCTCACACTTCCTGTCCTCAGGGTTCTGAGCTCGCTATCAGACTCGAAAGCTCCAGGTCCCTGCTTTCACTGTTTCTTTGGTTCTAGAGCCCACCACGCTAGCAGAGCCCGTGTGCCTTCCAGCCAAGAGAGCGCATTCTCATTCTGAGGCTGAGTCCCACACCCCTCCACACATATATGCTAACATTCTGTTTGCAGTATTCTGCATTTATATTCATGAGCGAGAGTGGCTTTTAATTTTCCTTTCTTCTTTGTCCTTGACGGGGTTTGGTATCAAGGTTATGCTGGCCTCACAGAAGGAGTTGGGAAGTATTTTGACTCTTTTCTTCCTCTGTCCTCTGGAAGAGAATATGTAAGATTAGAGTTTTATCTTCCTTAAAAGTATCTGGGAGAATTCACGTATGAAGGCATTTTAGCCTCGAGTTTTCTCCACTGGAGCGTGTGAATTATGGATTCACTATCTTTAGCAGACAGAGGGAGATTTAAATTTTCCATTTTATTTCTCAGGTACAACTTTGCGGGTTGTGTTTTTCAAATTATTTTTTTTTCAATTCATTTAAATTTTCACCATCATCAGCAGAAAGTTTGTCAAAGTATCTTCTTGCTATATTTTTGTCTCATTGATTGTATTGCATGCCTTCTATTTCACTAACTAATGCACTTTTCTTTTTTTCCTTACTTTCGGTTTAATCTACTATTTTTTAAGACTTTCTTGAGAAGTTGAAGAACTAGGCAATAAATGGATCATTAATATTTAATCTTCTGTCTTTTGTAATTTGTGCAAGCCAACCTGTCAGTTTGGACCGAGCTGCATCTCAATTTTGACCCAATAGCATTTGTTATCATTGAATTAAAATGTTCTCTAACTTCTGGTGAGATTTCTTTTTTGGAAAGTGTATTAATTAAACACTTTCTAGGTTTTTTCGTATTTCTTAATTATTTATTTCTAGCTTAATTCAACAATATCCACGGTTTTTGTTCTGATTTAAATCCTCTGAGATTTGTTCAAACAATTTTTATGGCCCAGAATAAGTTTAAGTAAATATTCAAAGGTATACCGGATAAGAATGCATATTCTATAGTTGTTGGGGACAGAGTTTTATGCATCCTATTATATAAATATAAATTACCACTTATTTATGTATTTTGTCAAATTTTTACCTTTGCTATTAAAATCTTTTGTATTTTCACTACTTTTTTTTGCCTACTTCTTCAATAAAATAGAGAGATTAACAATTCCTCACTGTGTTTTGTGTTTCAATTTGTATTGTCTATTTCTCCTATCATTTCTGTCCATTTTTCTTTATATATTTTGAAGCTCTGTCATTTGGTGCAGAAAAGGTCAGGCTCACTATAGGGTATTTCCTCTCTCTCCAGGATCACTGCCCCTGAAGGCCTGGCTATCTTGGGTTTTTATCAGCTGGCTTCAAGCAGTTAACACTTTCCGGTTGGTTTCCTAGCTTCCAGAAATGCAGCTGTTACAGACTGAATGTGTCTCCCCCAAATTCATAGTTGAAGCTCTTACCCCCCAGTGTGATGGTATATGGTGCCTTTCTGAGGTATCCTGGTTGAGATTAGGTCTTGAGAGTATGACCCTCCTCATGGGATTAGTGACCTTTTAAGAAGAGGAAGACAGAGACACAGCTCTCTCCACACAGACACATGGAGGAAAGGCCCTGTGAGCACACGGCAAGAAGGTGGCCGTCTACGGCTAGGATAGGTAGGCTCTCGCCAGGAACTGATCTGCCAACTTCTTGATCTCAGACTTCCCATCCTCCAGAACTCAAGAAATAAAGAAATCTCTATCGGTTAAGACCTCCGATCTAGGGTATCGTGTCACAGCGTCCCAAGCTAAGACACTAACTTTTCTAAATTGACTGTACACCCAGCCATCTTGCTGGGCTCAGTCTGTACACCACGAGGCAGGACAAAATCGTAGGTAGAATCTGACCATCCAGAGTTTCCTGGGGATCAGGCAGGGTGTGGAACTCCACTTGAAATCGTTTGGCGTCTTCCCCTTCCTCAGCCTGCTTCCTCCACTCCCTCCCTGTTTTCTCCTGGCAGCTATCCCCGGACAAACCACCGGCCCTCAGTCATCACCCAGAGCGCTTCTGAGAGAACCCCACTTAACACATCACCTAACTACTCAAGTCACGTTTTTCTCTGTACCTATATGTGAAATTTCCCTACTCAGCACTGTGAAAAATGTTATATACACAAAGAAATACACTATATATTAATAATTATAAATTTTATGAATGTATTTTAATTGACCAAATTTGAGTCACTGTATCAATTTCAGTGGCATCATATTTATAACTTGAATTCCTAGATCTCATGTCTGCTTAAGACATTTCGTAACGCAAGAGCATTCTATGTCTCCTGGTTTGAGGGGACTTAGAAGAACAATCTGCCTTCAGGGACACTCTTTACCTTCTTATTGAAGGGACATCAATATCACTACTCACATGCTTTGAAAAAAAATCTCCATTACCAGCGTAAGTCAGAAAGAGAAGGCATTGCCTATAGAGTATTAGAAATGAAAAGAGTATATTGTCATAGAATTTAGAGATCCTCAAATTCAACCCCGTACTTTTATAGGAAAGGAGAAAAGAAGAGGAAATTTCATTTCCTTAAGGCGACTCACAAGTTAGTATTATGATTTGGTTTTCATGTTTCTAAAACCAGATTTTCTTTCACTATAAATTGCTTAGGGTTGGTACTTGGCACATTCACTTGGGTTACATTATCAGGTTGATTTACAGCTGAAGAAAATGTGCTACAGGGCAGACAAAGACGATAAAGGTAAGCTAGAGGGATGACCAAGACACTGGCAGGAGACATGAGAAGAGAATGGAACGTGCCCTGAAGGAAGGGGGCCCAGAAAGGAGGGCAATATCCAAAGTAAAGAGAAGGCCAAGTGCCTAAGTGGACAATCGCCTCTGGTGTTAAGTGAATCAATAGAAGAGTCAAAGCGATCTATATTAATCACAGAAATGACAGCAAATTCTCCCCTGCTTTAATGAACAGAGGGTATAGGTATATGGAGAAATAAGATGTAAATCTTTACTCATTTTTATTCTACTTTCTCAAGGCCAGCACACAAAATATAATCTATAAGCATGAATGACACACCACAGACCATAAAAATTGATCTAGAACTTCATTTTCCAAACCTTTTTCAAAACGTTAATCTCTTTGGAAGTTTTTTTTAACTTCATAAACCAACTTTCAATTGCTAAAAAAGTAAAATACTTCAAATAGAGCCATCAGATCACCCTAGTTCACAGACTTTGACTAAGATATAGGAGGATGTACTTCAAGCTAATGCTGAACATAATATAGTTTTTGTTTTGCTTTATAATTAATCAGGAAAAAAACCAACTCTTCCTACCAAAGTTCTATGGAAGCCTGAATTACCTGAGATTGTCTCTGTAATTTATATATTCTGTGCTGTGAGGTTTGCTAAATCGTGTTTAGTAGGCAGGGCACACTCAGAAACAGCTTAATGTTCTCTTGGGACTGTGCTCTTCTTGTTGGACATACCAGAGCCACGATCATTTTCAAAAAAGCCAATACCATTTCAGTACTATCCCTATTCTTCCAAAAGAAAATTTAGAAATTAGGTAAGCCTGGGCAGTATAGTCGGTTGGGTGTCCGGCTTCGGCTCAGGTCATGATCTCGCGGTTCATGGGTTCGAACCCCGTGTCGGGCTCTCTGCTGACAGCTAACTCAGAGCCTGGAGCCTGCTTCAAATTCTGTACTTCCCTCTCTCTCTGACCCTCCCCTGCTCACACTGTTTCTCTCTGTCTCTCAAAAATAAATAAAAAACATAAAAAAAGAAAATTTGGAAACTAAAGCATAGTGGTTAAATACTTTTCCCGTACTTAAGTGAGTAAGAGGTATTAGTTATTTAAATCCAAGAATGGCAAATTGGTCTCAGAGATGTAATCCAGAAGTGCCTGCTTCTCACCTAAAATTTTAGGATCACCTGGAGTGAGTAAGAGAGTAGAGAAGCTGAGGTTCAAGTGCGGGGAAGCTTGTGTTCTGTGACTGCAGGGGTCATTCTCAGGGATCTGACTCCAGGGATCTAGTCAGGTTCCAGCGCTCTCATCTCAGTGTTAGGAACTGCACGTCTCCTAATCCTGGAGATAAATGAGGGCACGAGACAGAGAATCGGGCAGAGCCAGTAAGAAGTCATGGACTCACGGCCTGACTCAGGGTGAACGTGTGTGCCTCTTGCAGTTCAGATAATTGCTCAGGTCCCACGGGCTTCCTCAGGCACCTCGGATGCAGGGGTGCAACAGGGAAGCAGGTGATAGAGCAGCAAACAAGCTGGTCGTGTCTTCTCTAACAAACTGTAAGAAAAGGCCATCCCCAGTGCACCAAATCCAGGTTCTTCTCAGTCAGGAAGCCTGCCTACCGCGTCTCTGGTCCTGGGGACCTCCAGGCACATTCCTGACCCACACCCACTATGCCAGCGAGGCTCCCTTTCTTTAGGCTTGAGGTTTTTTTTGGCGCTGTGCAAAATTCATCTCTTATTCTTTTCCTCATGAAGAAAGTATTGGTTATTAAGTATATTAATGCTATTGTTTTAAAATGTGATAATTATAAAAGATTTTCTGCAATATGTCTAACAGCAGGAAACATTCACCTCATCTGTCCTCTTAAGCACTGACATGCATCATGCAGACCTTGGGGATTTATCTTTTGGGTTTTAATTTAGGCATACTAGTCGTGTGTGAATAAGCACAATGATTTAGGGCAGTACGAATCACCAAATAATTCTGCATAGGATGTCATAATTATTCTCATTAGGAGTACATCTGAAAATAGGAGTTCACTCTGCCAATTAACCAAATATGCTGATTTCTCTACCAATAGATGCTTGATGTTAACAGCAAATTCTATGGGCATGGGAAAACAGTGCTTGGCAGGCATTCAGAGTAGAAGGCTTTGGCTGCAGTGAAGAAAAATAGACAATGAAGGGGTCCCTGGGTGGCTCAGTCGGTTAAGCGTCCAACTTTGGCTCAGCTCATGATCTCAGCTTGTGAGTTTGAGCCCCGTGTCAGGCTTGCTATGCCTGGAGCTCAGAGCCTGGAGCTTGCTTCCAATTCTGTGTCTCCTTCTCTCTCTACCTCTCCCCTACTCATGCTCTCCCTCACACAAAAATAAAATAAATATTTAAAAATTTTAAAAAAGAAAGATAAATAGACAATGAGAAAAAAGACAAATATTCAACTTTTGAGGAAAAGAGGATCTATTTTGACCTTATGAATAGATGAGAGAAAACTCGTAGAATTTTTCAGTTCTGGAAGCAATCTGCTATATAAATAAACACAGGTAAATATATATTTACCCTCATCTATGTAAATATACACAAGAGGATAGTTTTATTTACTCCTTTATGATCTTACATGTATACACAAATATATCAGTTGGCAGTAAGCTATTTCCTCGGTTTCTCGAGTACATCAAAACAAAAACTTTCATTTGGAACAGGCTGAGGAATAATTCTACATCGTGGCTTCTTTATACTCTGTCCTAAGAACACACCTGGACTATCAAATGGTACCCTAGAGCCTGTTTGAACTCGACATGGACACCAGTTAACTTTAGTTGCCCATCATCATTCAAACTCCACGGAACCTGCAGCAATATGGTAGTACACAAAGGCAGAGAGAGATTTCATCCCATTATGTAGCCAGCGTTAGCAGTGATGGGTTTTTGTTCATCTGCGTTGTCTACACTTACATCTGGATTATACTCCTCTGAGCTATGAAATCTTTCAGATTCAAACTCAGAGGAATCCTCCTAGTATAAACAACTATGGAGAAGTCCTTTCCTCAGAGGTGTTCTTCCCGGCTTCCCAGGACTGCTACAACCAAATATCACTAACTGGGCAGCTGAAACCAAGAGAACTTACTCTTTCACAGTTTGGGAGTCTGGATGTCCAAAATCAAGGTGTTGGCAGGGCCACGTTCCTCCCTCTGTAGGCTTTAGAGAATACTCCTCCCCTGGCCCCTCCTAGCTTCTAGAGGTTGCTGGCAACCTTAGTTGCTGGCTTCTTAGTTTGAAGCTCCATCATTCCAATTTTTGCTTCCATTTCTACATGTTCCATTACTGCATGGCCTTCTTCTCTCCGTCTCTTCTGTCTCTGTGTATCTCCAAATCTCATTCTCTTTATAAGGCCTGGTCTGGAGCTAATCCATGATGACCTAAACTGATATGACCTTAACTTGATCATACTGCAGAGACTCTAGATCCAAATAAAGTCACATTCATAGGTATCAGGGTTAGAATTTGAATGTATCCTTTTGGAGGACACAACTCAACCTACAACAGCAATCAAGTGGCAAAATTTAGTTAATATAACTCAAAAAATGTTCATTTTTCTTCCTCCCTCCTGAGAAACTCATTATGTTCAACAGTATCTTTTTCTGGTCTTCTTCTCTCACCATGGGGCCTAGTGATTTTCCCAGTTACGCATGGCATTTCTCTCATGGATGGGGAACAGCAGCTAGATAAGCTTGATTCTTTGTTTCTTGCTTGTTTCTTCTTTGGCTCTAAGTTTTCTAGATTCCATAGGAAAGAGTCCGCTCTATCTGTGTTTCTGGGATACTTTGACCTTTATTTGTTGATTCGGTTTATTTACAGGTGACCTGCTGACTCGGCTAAACACCCTTTCACAGCCTGATCTAAATATACTATAAGGAACGCTGATAGTAGAAATCATAACTAGCCTTTAATAAATCACTCAAAAGCTGACATTCCTTTGTGAACACTTGATGTAATTAAGAGAGAAGAAAAAAGAAAAACTAAATAAAAAAGAAAAAAATGTAATCAAGTAGGTTGACAACCAGCAAAAGATAATTAAAATGATCCTGTTTTGTTTCCCCATTTCATTAACATGCAAATGAGATTCATGAAGTTTGATACTGTGGTTCACCAAGAGCCATAGAAACGAATTAAGAATGAAAATGAGTCTCACTGGTGGAGACTTCTGATGAGTCTATAACTTAATGAAAAATACGATTTGATCCGATTAATAACTTATATACATTTTGTGTGATTTATTGAATCTCAGCAAATGAAATAAAGATAAACAGTTAAATTAAATTTTGTATCTGTCCATAGGCCAAATCCTAGGGATGCTCCGGTTACTCAGAGCAGTGGTATACGTTACACCCTGCCTGACTTTGGAAAGGGGTATAGGATAGAGACCTCCCTGCAAATCAGCAGCGTGAGGTCAGCGTTCCTGCTAGAGAAACCACAGCTGCAAGGGGCTGTGAGGCCTGGACCGGTCTTCGGAGGGGCTGGGAGAGCTCGCTTGCCTGTGGTCAGGAAAGAATTCAGAATTGCAAATAGGGAGAGAGAACCCAGCGTGATCAATAACTCACAACTACAAGGCAAATAAAAGGAACAGACAAGCAGTATCTACAGAAACATATTCAAGGCCTCACAAATACCCAATTTGATACAAGGATCTCCGTTCTTACTCTCCCCTCTCCCCTGATGCTTTCACACTCAGAGACACACAGAGGTGGCTGCCTCCAAAAATAAGAGATGACATTTTTAAATAAACTTAAATGTAAAGTCATGCTAAGGTGTTCGATATTTATCATGTGTACCAGATGGCAAAACACAGACAGACACACACATATTTGATCTATTTGTTCCATCCAAAGTTCGCTGTGCTCTAACACCACAACAGTGCCGAGGGTAACACCAAGGAGGAAAATGAAGAGAAGTGGCTGACATATGGCATGCGAGAAGGGGAGAATAAATGAGCAAATCACGGTTTCAATAATATATGATGTCGGTGTCTATTTTTTCCACGGTTGCTAAAAACGTTTTCTGTGTTAGGATTGCCAAAGCCTAGAACGTGAGAGCAGATGGCTTTTGCCTTCACTATGGAAAGGGGCCGTGCCGATGCGGTCTCTAAGTGCAGGGGGCTTTGAAATTCTCTTACTTCAACGGCAAGTTGCCTTTTAAATATCTGAGCTTTCCTAGAAACATATTCAAGCGATCAAACACAACCTACCTATGAGACTGTCAACAAGATGAACTGCATATTCCTAGAGGAGCATGAAACGTATTAAGTTCCCGTCCCTCCACAGGAGACAGAATCATGCCATCCACATTGAGAATTACACAAGCTGAGGGCTCCTTATTTTTACATAACTAGCATCTTTGAAAATTACTTCTCCTCACAAGCTTCCTATTTAACTTGAAATAGAGGGTCAATTAAGTTTTCATGCCTACTGTATACATAATGATTAGATATTGTTTTAGAAAGGTTTACTTCATAAGATAAATATAAAAGCTCACGTACTAAAGGAATTCCATTCCTTGGATGCTGAAACGAGGACATGGGATTTAAATAGGACGTGACCCGTTAGAACCAGTCCCCCAAGTCATATACTTCTCATGAGTTTCAGCCATTTGCTTATGAAGACATGCACTTCCTTTTACAATACATCATTTATGATGATTTTGTTAAAAGACACTGGAAAATTAAGGAGATCAAGGTTAAAAAACAGACTTACCATCTCTTCGATTTAGCCTTGCAAATCCAGGACCGTGACTGCTAGAAAGTTCAGATGAACTGCTGAACGATGCTGGAGACAAGGTTGACACCAGAGGCTCATCACAATCATCTGCCAAATGGAAAATCCACATTCAGCTTAGTACAGTGCTGATGGCTTTTTGGGATTCCATAGGTCAAACAAAACAAAATAAAAAATACTAGGATCTCTAACAATATGCCCACTCCTTATATGCAATTTTCTACTGGAGGTCTAATAAGTTCAATAAGAAAAGAAAAAAAATACAGACAAGAGAATATTCAGAGAAATTATTAAACAATATAATATCTTGAAGTAGAAAAGGTTTACCTAAGCAAGAAACAAAAATACCTAATCAGTGTACGAATTTACAAATATATGTATATAAGGAAAGATTTATAGACAAAACCATATTAAAATTAAGAAATTATGGTTGGCAAAAGATGCATAAAGAGAAAAATCATGTTGGAAAGTACATGCAAAACAGCGTGTGATTAGTATTTAAAATTAAGGAAAACAAAATAAAGACAAAAACTACCTTTAAATTGGTTAGAAAACACACTTGGAAAAATGGCACAAGACAAGACCAGAGAGTTCATAGAAGATCTATATAAACTGATGTTCAAACTCATCAGTAAAAAGAAGAGTAAATCAAGACTACAGCGAGATACTATTTTAGAGATAGTATATTCACAAGATTTTAGAATTCTGATAACACCAGATCATCCAGAGAATGTGGGCCAAGAGAAGTTCCAACAGTCCGCGAGTGGGAGTGTAATTTTGAGCATCTACTTTAAAAAACAATTTGTCACTAGCTTGTGCATTTGAACTTTTCTGTACCCCAACGTTCCTCCAGTTCCATTGACATGTGTGTCCTCCTGGGCGGAACACCCCTATAATGAAACACTTGCTCAGGGAGTTTGCCTTCTTACCCAAGGATGCGATATAAATATTAGTATTTTCTCTGTCCACTGAAAAGAGAAAAGTAACAAATCACTGACATGGAGAAGCTCTTGCATTTGTGCATCAGGAGATGTGCAGTTTCCAGCAACATTGCACATAATGGAAAGAATCGTTGAAAACTCAAACTTCCAATGACCATAGATCAGATCAATAAACCATAGTACTCTTCAAAATGGAAAAATATATAGCAGTACAAAGGAACTACATCAACGCACACCAAAGATAATGGTTGGATCTTAGAAACAAAACAGATTTGATAGTTTTGAGAATCTTAAAAAGATGGCAAAGCTAAGTAATATGTTGTTTAAGAATATATGTAATTTTTAAAAAAAATAAAGAAATGAAAAGCATACAATTCAGGACAGTGGTCACTTCTAGAAGAAGGTGATGTGTATGTGTGTGTATACATACATGAATGTATATATCAACATGCACATAAGGATACACACAAAAGCATAAGCTGTTTATCATCTATCTTGTTATGAGTATCACATAGAAAATTAAAAATAAGGCATGAAGAGAGAGGGAAAGTCTAAGAATAATCTCATGGAGACCATGATGTCATATATACTTAATTTAATTCAGGTAATTCTCCATTCCATGTAACCTTTACACATTTGTCTTTTATGTTATATAATTATTAAGTTGTCATTTTTTACTCTAATCAGAAAAAATATTTCTCTCATATTTAGGATTTAACAAAATTGGTAATTAAAAACCAGGCAGGGTTTTGTCCCAATTATTTAATTACCAATAAACAATTTAAATTAAATTAATCTAGGAATTATCTAAATTCATCTGAAATTTTATGAAGCTTATTCTGTCTTAACAGTTTAAAAAAAAAGTCATTGGTAGTTTCACTGCTAAAGTATTCAGACTACAATATTTTCCCGCAGTCCTTCTATTTGAAATGTGCTTTTCTTTAAAGCTAAATGTCTCAAGTATAAGAGATAAGCAAAAATTTGCCAACTTAACATTGGCATGTCTTTCAGAAGAATTTGCCTGAGAGGCATTTTACTTTTTAAGACTGTCTCATTTTCATTTAAAGCACATTTTTTCTTCCTCCACGCCTTAAATTCTTTAACTCTCTTTTTTTAATTTTTTAAATGTTTTTTTATTTATTTTTGAGAGACTGAGAGAGACAGTGCAAGCAGGGGAGGGTCAGAGAGAGAGGGAGACACAACCGGAAGCAGGCTCCAGGCTCTGAGCTAGCTGTCAGCACAGAGCCCGACGCGGGGCTCAAACCCACGAACCGCATGATCATGACCTGAGCTGAAGCCAGCGTTTCACGGACTGAGCCACTCAGGTGCCCCAAATTCTTTAGCTAACTCTTAAGACAGACTTGAAAACTGGCCCTCGGCTCCTGCGTGTCTATTGATTGGCTTGAGTACTGACACCATCGATCTGGTGGCAATTCAAGTGTTAAGGAGTGTAGACATCGAGACATGCACAATCCATGGAGTGACGAAGAAGTTCTGATTGTGCCCAACCAGAAGCAGCTACCAAATGGCTTTCGTGCACTGTGCAAAGGGCCACGTGTGCATCTGCCCGTGCAAATGAGCGCGTTCTCTCTACGGGGTGCATGTGTGGGTGTGTGTTTACCAGAAGTACAGTCATTTTTGAATCATTATCAGTATTCAGGTGTACGTGGGACCCAAAAAAGCATGTTTAACTGCAATTCTCAATCAATTATGCAGATTCAAATCGATGTTTCAGATGTAAAATGCCTCTCCAGTGCAATCACTCTTGAGGGCATATACTTACCGCTCATTTGTTTTTGCCATAGAGACAGAATCAATACTGTTCTATTTTTAGTCTAAAATGGGATTAAAATAAGAGAAGGGATGTTTATTTCATTTATGGGAAAAGGACATGGGGTATGGGAAATGGATCAGGGAGGCTTCAGGTGCCTGGTAAAGTTCTAGTTGTTAGCCTGAGAGGTGATTACATCATGGTATTACGTTTTGCCACAGGCATACACATTTCCTCATGATCTATAGTATCTTTACTTGGCAATAAAATATTCTAAAGTTATTCTTATATAAAACTAATAATAAGGGGAATGTGGGTGGCTCAGTCAGTTAAGCATTTGACTCCTGATTTCAGCTCAGGTCATGAATCTCACAGTTTGTCAGAGCCCTGCATCAATCAGGCTCTGTACTGACAGAATGAAGCCTGCTTGGGAATCAATCTCTCTCTCTCTCTCTCTCTCTCTCTCTCTCTCTCTCTCTCTCTCTCTCTCTCTCTCTCCCCCTCCCTCCCTCCCTCTCTTTCTCTCTTTCCCTGCCCTCCTCTGATTGTGTACTTTCTCTTTTCCTCAAATAAATAAACATTTTTAAAAAACTAATAATAACTAACACATGTTCAGTGAGTACTCTGTACTAAGAACTTAACAACCATTTTACACAGTTATTCATCTTTACTACCCCTCTTTAAAATACCAATATTACTGTTATTTTACAGATGAGATAAGTGAAATACAGACTTTATTTAATTTGCTTGTCTCACTGTGGTGGTGTGTAAGGACACTATAACTACAATTATTATGTCTTTAGGTTTGGAGTACAGGAATTCCACCAGAGACCATAATGACATAAAATGTCTCTCAAGAAGTTGTATACTTCAATTCCAGATGTGCTGAGCAAATTATTGCCAAAAACTATAAAATAATAAATAAACAAACTACAAATTGACCTCCAATAGTCTTGAAGGTCTCAGACAGCAATAAGGAGTCTGGAGTAAAAGGAGTATTTCCTTTGAGACATTAATGAAATGGAATTCTAGATTAAGTATTAGTCTCCTGTGAATTTAATTCCAGAAAACTTACTGTACCAGTAAATGCAGTAAAATGCAGGCTCTGGACAGAGCTGAGAATCACAACACATGGTGATTTAGACCCCCAGGGGACATTCAGCGATATCTGGAGACACTTTGATCATCACAACTTGGGCACATTCTAGAATCTAGTGGGTTGAGGCCAGGGATGCTGCTTAAACATGCTGTGGTGCACAAGCAGCCCTCATGACAAAGAATTATCCAGTCCCAAATGTCAAGACTGCAGTGGCTGAGAAACCCTAGCCTAGACTCTGGTAAAAGAAACTGGGTGAATTCATCTTCTCTGGACTAATCTCTCATCTAGAACTCCTGGCTTCCTCAAATTCTCATGATTATTTGCTCTGATTTACAGTTTCTTAGAATGCATATGATCATTGTTCAAAGTGCATAAATAAATAAGAAATGAGCTTTCAAATCTGGAATAACATACTATTTCAGTTCAAAATATAACTGTCTTATCTCTAAATAAAATACTGCATCACATCATTACCATTCTGGCTCCTTCAGTAGGGACGAGCAGATGCAGAATTGAATACAAGAGGGGCTAATGTCTGGGAGGAGACAAGAGCCCCAAGCAGGGGTTTCCTCTCTGTATTTAGTGACTTCTCAAGATCTTACACACGTGGTGAACATGGAGAAAACAATCAGACAGTAAACATTAATTCGTGTGTGTAAGAAGCAAAGGGTCTGAGGGCAAGTGAAGTTTGTGATCAAAATATATTGGTATCAGATGGATATAACAAATTAACTCATGATCCCATTACAATATCTTGCTCACTAACCCTGAGCCCTTTCTCCCTAGGCTGGCAGCTTTCCACCTTAAGCTTTCTTAACCCATTTATGTAAGTATAAGTAATTCTTGAACCTATTTCCCACATATATGTACATATATTATATATATAATAGTATACATGTATTACAGTATACACATATATGTATATATTAATTTGTATATTTGGATATGTACAAATATGTATTTGTATATGAATATATGTATATGATATATATTAATAATACATAATTATAACACACATATGTACACACATATGTATGTACATATACATTTATTAAAATGTTACACGTACATAATCTGTATAAAAGCCCTATAAATGCTAAGTTAGCCATGAAGTCCTAAGTGATAGCAGATATTCACTGTATGGTATCCTTATATAAATATGTATCATTATATTTCTGTATGTATATGTAAATGTATTATTAATAAAGAGTATATAATCCTACGTATTATGTATATATAAATATGAATTCACACATGCTTCATACATACTTGAAATATACACTCCATTACATAGTTTAACATTTGTATGTATACATGTGTGCATATATATGTATAAATATCTTGTAGATTTACATGCTATATATACACATTAGCACACATGTAGTTACATGTCTAAATATGCTATATAATATGTGCATATCATGCATTACAAACATATACATATCATATATTATACATACAACACATGTATTATGAAGCAATGTACACACGTACATATGTAAACAGTGTTCAAGTGCAGGGCCTTTGCACACCCACCCCTGCAAGTCTCCAGGGGCCTGCCCGCCACAGAAGGCCAAGCAGGGAAAGGACACGCCCCCGCCTTGCACCGTGAGTGGATGAGCCGCTAGGCCTGGGGCCCTGACCTCACCCCACTTCTCTCCGGGTCGCTGCGGCCGCTCTCCCCTGCTTCCAGCACATCACTGGCACGTGTGTGTCCCTCACTTCCCTTCTGTCCAACTTCTGCTCTGCATTGGTGTGGAGGCCCTAACTCCCAGCTCCTCTCCGGTGTCTTCTGACGCTGAGAAGGAAGGTTTCTAAACTGCAGGAACAGGATGGAACCTCTTCCCTGCCCTCCCCAACTTTGTGGACGGCCCTGGGAGACTGAGGCCTTCCCAGCTGAGAGGGCGGCTTTCTGTACCCCTGTTGGGGGCCGCTGAGCTTTTGGCTGCCTCAGGCAAGGGCATATCGCTCTCCAGGGAGCAACCAAAAAACAAGATTTACAACTGGAGGCTGGAGACTGCCATTTCCTGGTCCATGATGTTGGCGACGGTCATGCTGGGCCAAGGTGCACAAAAGATCAATCCACATTCGGGAATGCAGCGCGAAGCTTCCCCTCCCCAGCATTTGCAGACGCTGGTCTGCGCGCTTCCCTTTGATGCTGTGTCCGGAGTTTGGAGTTTCGTTTTCGGTTTTTTCCCTTTCTCTAATATTCGTTTGACTCTGTTACCTGGCAACCAACCCGGGTCAGTTCCCCGCCCCAAACCATATATAAGATACAGGGTTTTGTGGAAAAAGTAAGAAAGAGAAAAAGAAGAATAAAGAGAGAGGCTTGATCAGAGATCGCTTGTCTGTCTTCACTCTCTGTGCGCCCTTTCCTGCCCTTTCTCTCCCTCCCTCAGGAAAAGAACCCACGAGGATTCTCCGCCCTGGGGGTCGGGGCGGACGCGACAGGTACCGCCAGGGACGAGCGTGCCGGGACCTGGCTTCGGCTAAGACACCCCCACCACTCGCACATGAGACGGTCTCGGCTGTCTAACTCCCAGCAAGCCAGCTCTGGCCTGCATCCAGCTGTCCATTGCCCTAAGAGCCAGGGCAGACCAAGGGTCAACTTAGCTTCCACCCAGGCTGTGGGCTGCCGCAGTGCATGCAGGGACTCAGCTCCCACCCCCCAAACCCCTCACTGAGCTTGGCAATGGTGAGGCAGCCAAGGGGCGCTGCCCCGACTCCCCGGAACCTGGTGTGGACCCAGAGCACAGCCTGATCTCTTTATGACCCGTGGGGGAGGGGAGCATATCTAGGTCAAAGGGGAACAGAAGCTCATTTAGACTCCAGTCACTAACGACATTTAAAAATACAGTCATTACGGGGGGAGGCTTGTACTACTCAGAACGGTAGCAGGGCATGTTTGGTTAATTAATGTCTTTTTCTATTAGAGGAAGAAATGGACATCTCTCTTATTTTTCTCTGTTTTTCCAAAATTATATTACTTTTTCATTCAACCTTTTTCATAGTCATATTAGAATTTCCACGTTAGCCTTGATATAGTTAGAAATGTGAAACCAGTTTTTTATGTTTTTGTTTAAAAAAATTTCTGTACACTGATCATATGTAGCAGACAGTGTTAATGAATTGTTAGAATATCCTTAGTAACCTAATTTATATTGAGACTTTTTCACACACACACATACCTACAGTTTTCAAGTCAATATCTCAGAAAAATCACCATTTATTCTTCACATGAGAGGAAAACTTAACAATTGTCATTAAAAAGACAATGATAAATTAGATCTCTGGCAAACTGTGTATATAAAAAACCCAATAGCCCCTTACAAATAAAGATGCAAGCTATAGTGAAAGTATTTTAATATAGCTCGATCGAAAGTAATTTAATTTTATTTTACAAAGGGCTTTACTGCATAATTCTCATAAGTAAGTAAAAGCTGTTCAGTTTTTAATAAAAGTAATTCAATTTTCTTAATCTCTGTGTAATACCACCTGTACTAAGATAATAGGTATATATTATTAGCTGCTTATGTTCTCAGTGCTTCACATGTATTAACTCATTTGATCCTGACAAATACCCTATATTATTTGATAGTATTAACTCCACTGGGCACTTGAAGAGAAAGGTACTCCATGGTTAAATAATTTATCCAGTGACACAGAACTCCTATTCTGAGCGAGTACACTGTTGCAGCAAACACTGGTAATCTAAAATATACTTCACAAAAAAACAGAACTAATTTTCAGTAGCATCCAGCTTAGCTGCCTTCTCTATTATTTGGAAAACCTGCGAAAATTGCTTGCACCTCTGCTAATCAATCATGTTTCCCAGAGGAATATTTATTGGAGAAAGAAAGGAGAGGAGAGGAGAGGATGGGGCAGGTATAAAATAGATCGCAAACATACTTAAAATATTTTAAAATTCCCATACAACTAGAAGCAGGGGTGGGACCTTTGGAAATAGCTTAATCTCAGTCTATTCTGAAAGACCTAGTCCAAATATTCCAGTGGCAGAATCAGGATTAAGAAATGACCTTCCCTTCAAGAAATCCATTTCCTGGAGCAAAATGTTTTACTCCAGTCTGTATTATTGAAATTGTCATTCAGCTGAAATGAGAAATCATCAACTAATTTAAGAAAGTATGGAATTATGCTAACATATATAAAAAATATTGTATACAAGCCAAGATCTAATCTGAATATTATTGTCTAAATTAACCATAAGCCCAGTCTGAGTGAGTTCTACAAACGGTCTAGGCCTAGTTTCAAGATTCCAGGAATAGTTCCAAGATTTCACCTCCCTGCCCTGGCATGACAAAGGATCCAGTCTGTCATACACCTCTGACTCTTGCCCAGTGACAAACTGGATATACAAACGGGCAAGACCAGAACTACACACAAAAACGGAACTCTGACCCATAAAACACAGCAACCAGCCCAAGAAGCCAACCTGCCATCTACAGTAACGAGCCCAAAAAGCCAAACAACCACTCCTGTAGCAACTGGCCCCAAACAGATAGGACTTGGCTAATAACTTACAACCGTCCCAATTTTTGCCCCGGCTTCCAACTTAGCACTGAATAAATGTACTTAGTAGAGATTTCGAAATCTCTACCAAATACGGAAGAAACCAAATACACACACCTCATCAATCACATAGGATGCCCTTCTTCTACCTAACCTGCTTTCAGGCAGCCTCTTGCCAGGAGCCTCCAATCCAGGCATACCTGACACCTCCCCCTTTTTTTTCCACTATAAAGCTCCCCCCAAACCTCTGCCTTTGGGTCTCTGCCACACACAGCGATGGTGGCTGCTCCCTTGCCGTAGTGAACTCTGAATAGCTAGCCTTTGCCTGTCCCCAAGGTCTCCTTTACTTCCCAGACAATGAGTCCTTCCCAACTCAGCAGGCTCATCCCCTTGTGTAAACATCCCAGGCACTCACTCAGCACCTCCAAGAAAAGCCACAGCAGTCCACCCTACGAATTCACAGAAGACCTGGGAATATTTGAAAAACACCATCAACCTCCTGATAAAAAATATATGGATCAGCTCCAGGTTGTCTCTTCTGTGGAACAGGCACCGTCAGTAATTACGCCCAGCTGCGCAGCAGCCCCACGCAGGGGAGAATTAAAACTTGCCCGTGGCTATGCCCCACTCCAGGCCTTCCGGCCTTAGTCTGTCTGGGGTGTAGTTTAGCCCGGACAACCTGGTAGTTTGGAGACTGGTAAAACAGACTTGCAAATTAATTCCTATCTAATGGAGAGTTTTGTTCCTTTCACAGACCCTTTATGCTTTTCCTACTGCTTTATGAGGCTGTTTAAAGATTGAAAAATGGTTATGGTGTTACACCCCATCCCATTTTCCCAACATAGCTAAGTCAACTGACAGTGTGTGGAGGCAAATACTCCACAGTCACATTCTGGTGAGGAGCAAAAAAAGAAAAAGAGTAAGTTTTAAAGAATAGTGATACAACCGGACTAAAATAAAATATAATTTTCAAAAGAGCAGGTAACAAAATACAGGCCAATCCTAATTGGATCTCCCATCATCATCCAAAATAACATTTCAACTCAATTAAATACCACTGAGTATATAGACTGTTGTTAAATTCTTTTAGCCTCTCTGAGTATTAAATTTGACCTCAGCAAAAAATTTACATCCACTTGAGAATACTAGCTTTAGATATATTAAATAAGACAAACATGAGCTTCTAACTTTCTCAGTCAGTGGCTTAAATCTAAAAATAACATATTGCTGCAATTTAAAACAAGCAAGCACATATCGGCATTTTTTCTAGAACGGAGTCAGACTCATGGGGGATTTTCTAGTTGTCAAGAATTCATTATTATAGCAGCCTCTCTGTTTCTAGGCATTTTCTCCTATATAAGCCATGGGTGAATTATATACATAATTGTTAATACTCTGTGATGTTAATGGGATAAGCTTTTACTTGGAGGCAAACACTGGCTTTCGTGCCCCAAGTTAGATCCTTTGTTTGAATCACTTTCCCAATTAATCTTCACAATTAATGGATTAATGGGAAGGCAGTTAACTTTTAATGACAGCACAGCCAGAGGCTGATTGATTTTAGAGACTTAATAGCAACTATTTAAAGTCCAGATTTTAGGACAAGGAGACCTACAAATCCAACAAACAAAACCAACCAAAGGTGAAAGGGTAGAAGAAATAATTAAAAAGCAAAGAGAGTATGAGGGCTCCAAGAATCTGCACACGTCACACTCTTTCTGGCAAACCGGCCGCACGTGACGCCCGCATGAATACACTGAAGGCTTGTTCACATATCTCTAACCAGGTCCTTTTATGACGGAATATAAATTTCAGAACTGACTTTTGATTACAAATGGACTTAAAGAGAGAAACGTTACATGAGTATAAAACCCAAAATAATTCCAATAGGTAGCAGAATGTAAGATGTTTAAAACAGTGATAGAGTCCTTTCACAAAATTAGGATTTGTGTGGAGTTGGGGTGGGGAGGGGTTCAGAACATTAATAGGGGTGTAACTTGGAAAAGATAAGGTATGCTTCAAATCAATAAAGCTGATGCCCAGTCTAGACCAAACTCGCGTGTAGGTTAAAAATTGGTAGTTAGAAAAAATGATAATAAATGCAAATGAAATGATGTTCGGCAAACATGGGGTCTATGCCATTGACGATCTAAACACAAAACAGTTGAGCAAGGAGGAGGAGGAAAGGCATAGAAAATATCACATACACATGAATCTAATGAGGTTCTGTCCAAAGTTGCTCATACACGGATTCTGAAATATTTAGTTTAAGCTCCTTCGTAGGAGTTTATGTGACCCTCCATGTATGGCAAACAACATAGATTAAAATGACTTTAAATCTATGATAGAACAGCTAAAGCCAAATGGTAATCAAGACACGTCTTTAAAAGAAAATGGGTTTAAGTGTACATCATAAAGAATTTTCATCTCTTTTTTCTTCTTTTTTAATAGCCTTGTGTAAAACCTCTTGAGTGAATTATTATAGACAATTGTTTGTTTTTCACAGCCCAGGAATAGAGGCAGAGGAAGTAAATGGCTGCTGTAGTAGTTTGCTGTTTATTGCTGATGTAACAAATGACCGCAGACTTGGTGCCTTAAAGCAACACAAATTAATTATCTTACAGTTCTGACGTCAGAAGTCCAAAATTAGCTTCATGGGCTAAAATAAGGTTCCAGTGGGGCGACGTTCCTTTTGGGGGCTCTGAGGGAGAAATCTGCTTCCCTTTCCACCGTCTGCGGGACCACTGCCTTACTCAGGGCCTCTGATCATCACACCTCTCCCCTGACTTCCCTGCTGCCCTTTGGCACGTGTAAGAACTCTGACACTGAACCTGCCTAGATAATCCAGGATAATCTCCCCATCTCAAGAACCTTAATCTAATAACATCTGCAAAGTCCTTCTGCCTGAGCAGGTAGAGTCAAAGACTCCAGGGATTAAGATGTGGACTTCCTTGGAAGGCCATTACTCTGCCTGCCACAGTTACCAACTTGTAGGTGTAGAACCAAGAAAGAAATTTTTTGTGTCTGTGCAGAATCTGTGGCCCAAACTATTGCCCACTGATTGTTAAAGAGCACTGCCGACTCTCATGTGGGGACACACACATATTGCTTTAATGATGAGACCTCCTGTTTTTAGTAAGCCATTAGAGTTCATGGAATCCACACACAGGATTATAATTTGAGAGAGACAAGACTGGTTCATTCCCAAAGCCATTTAGGAGATTACCCCAACCTCTCCGCAGTGCACAAAAGTGGGACATTTTGAGCACCTGCTTCCTCTCTAAGTCACAGTCGTTCTCCCCCTTCTCCACTGATAACTCCTCCCGAGAGCCACCACCTCTGACACCTTTCTGGAAGGTACCTCCTTAACCTGAGCGGGCATCTATCATGGCACCTTTAAAGTGGTCTGAGTCTCCACTTCCTGGGACGAAAGTGTCTGGAGGGTCAGTGTCACGTGGTACCTGTCACCTCGTGCATAAGCCAGTCTACGGTGTAGCACAGTGATTTCAAGTACAGCTTTGGAGCCATCCTCCGTGGGCTCAAGTCTTGCCGCTGCCAATTACTAACTGATCTTAAATACTTATTTAAACTGCCTTCCCCATCTCTAAATGGGGATCATGATTATACTGAGGTAAACAGGGTTTTCTGAGGATTAAACGAGTCAGCAGATAGGGTGCCGGCACCTGGGGTATAGTAAGGACTATGTAAGTGTTTGTGATTGCTGCCTTACCTGTTTATCATTGTGAATTCAAAATCTTCAGGAGTTGGAAACGAATAAAATTTAGCTGGCTATCTCTTACAAAATCTTATTATCAGAATTTTCTCTTGAGAGGGAGAAAGAAAGAAGGTAGCATTTAATATGCCTAACCACAGTGTCATCCTTCCATCTAAAAAAAATTGGCACAGAATTATTAACCCAAAAAAGCAGGTAAAATGTCTTTGTGATGAACTGTTTTCCTATTAAGAAATAATTTTAATGTTCCAAATGGCCACAGTTTTCTTTATGTCTCTTGAGCTTTAGATTTGTTTCATTTAGTCTGGAAAAATAGAATTTAAGGCAGCATACGCTGCAGAAAGAGAGTGGCCACAATTCCCAAGGAAAGTGGAGGATAATTCAGAGAACACAGGCATCTCTTCAGGGGACACCTTTGATGACGTAGTTAGAATGTTCAGAGCATTCAGGCAGTGCCCAGCGGTATCACACGTGCATGAAGTCACAGCAATGATGACCTCCTTAGTATGTGCTATTTCCATTAACTGATATTTTCAACCTGAAATTGCCATGTTTTAGACTTTGATTTCTAGCGGGAAAATTCAGTAAGCCTCAGTTCCGCTCCTATTCTAGTCATATTAGATGGTATTTCGACATTTCTGAGCAAATACTCCATTTTATTACTAAATTATTTTGAGAGTTGTTATTTGTCTCTCAGAATATCACACTTAAATATGAAGGCTGAAATGCTTCACAGTGATGAGGAGTTTTTCTGAAGATAAATGCTTTTTAATAGGCAAGCCCATAAAGCAATTTTGATAAACAGCTATTTCTGACTAAGGGTGGGAGGGAGGGTACCAAGCCAACTAGAAACAATATGCTTCCCTGAGTAATAACAAGAAATTAGATGGAGGGTATTTCTGTTTCATAGGTTGAGATTACTGTGTTTGATTTCATAATCAAGCAACGGACAAGCTCCACGGGCCCTGGGGTACCCGTCCCTGGTTTGGGCAGCTTAATCAGAAGCTGGCCGAGCCCCTGTGAGTTCGCTCAACAAGCGAACAGGCCGATGATACCTGCTCGGAGCTCTGGAGCCTCTCTGTTTCCAGCAAGGCGACACCCACACCACGGAACGACCACTCGTGCAAAGACGCCTGGATATTTCGAGTCCTTTACCTCCTTAAATATTAGTAGTGCCAGGGCACAGGCCTCCCTGTTGGAAAGATAGCCAAGTGTGTTAACTCCTCAGTAGGCAAAATTCTGAGGCAGCCCCTTGTTACGGACACCCAGCATAAGCTTCTCTTGAGTGCAGGCAAAGCCTGTGGATCCAATGGGCTATCATTCCCATGATCATGTCACATTAAATGGCAAAGGGTATTTTGCAGATGCTGTTAATTAATTAAGATACCTAATTTAGCTGACGTTTAGTGACTCAAATGGGAGATTATCCTGAGTGGACATGACCTGATCAGGGGAGCCCTTCAAAAAGTCCTGAAGGTCAAAGACACAAAGAAGTCAGAAAGACATGAAGCATGAGGCCCTGGAGGAACAAACTGCCATATCGTGGAGACGGCCATATGGTAAGCAATGGTGGGGAGCCTCTAAGAGCTAAGAACAGACCCAGACTGACAGCAAGCAAGAAAATCAAGGGCCTCAACTGCAAGGAACTAAACTCTGCTAAGAAATATGTGAGCTCCAGAGGACTCCAAGGTTTAGAGGAGACTGTAGGATGTGCCCTTAGTATTTCTAGGTCTTTTATCTCTTTCTCAAACTATTGTAACCCTTCCAACATCCCGATAACATTCCTTATACCAAATACGGGACCTCATTTACTTCCAGGTCTTTCAATATATACGAGTTCACATGTTATTCACAAATACCATTATATTAGTTGTTATCGTTATCTTAGATGTATGTACTATGTCTCAAATTAGATCAGAAATTATTCAAAAATAGGAAACACATGTTTCCATTCTTTTACATATCCCACCGTCATCTGCTTTTGGCTTCAAAACATAATTTAAAAAAAATCTTTGAACAGTTGCCATTTGACTTTAGAACTTAGAATAATTAGCTCAAAATAATCCTCAGAACTTTGAATATGCTGATGGTATCACAAGTTGCCATGATATGTCATTTGTTTTTTGAAGACTACCGTGCCTTAAAATGGATAATTCTTGGAGCACAAGACAAAACTCAACAGTGTCATTCAAAATTTTTCTTTTTTAATGCTAATTGCTTATATACTTCTACCCACACTTCTCTGGAATTAGAATAATGTACAATACAGTTCTTACTTTGCTTTCATGTATAGAAGTTACCACTTTCACGTTAGTTCCTACAACATGCTGCTGAGTTGACCCGGTATTTACTTGTTCACAGCCTCACCTCTCCAATATAAAAGGCATCTTCTCCTGACCCACCCCTCAGATACTTCCCAACATACGTCATAGCATCTAATCTACTGCTTCTAATGCAGTACATCCTCGTGTTTAGCAGCCAAGGCATTCCTAGGATGAACTGATCCACACCAGCGTACCAATGACATTGTAACTGGAGCCCTCTAGAGAAAAATGCTAACAACAGTAATAGCTACATGTATTGCACACTATGTCTCAGCTGCAGTAAATCCTTACCAGAGCCCTGTGAAGAAAACATTATCTCCACTTTCTAGATGTGGACTTGAAGGCCAGACAAGACCTGGGATAGGTGAGGTTCTTAAATAACAGAAAATGGAACACAGCCTCTGCCATGACATTTCTTTAAATGTACATCAGTGTTACTCCAGATATCACTTGCAAAAAGTTGGCTTATTTAACTACTTGAAGATAAAACACTGTAATAAATGAAATTAAAAATCTCTACCAGGTTTTTGGTCCACTCCTTTGCTTGGTTAGAGAGTGCCCAAGGGTCCACATATAAAAAAACTTATAAAAGTATGGTTCTTCTGGAGATGAACTGCATCCCAGCTGGCCAGTATCCCTGTGGGCAACAGAGTCCTTGGAAGAGCTTTATATGGCTGCAGGCACCATTACTTCCAGGATGTGGTCACTCCACTCACTGGCTTTCTACCTGAATTTCACATTCTAATGAATTTCTCCACTTGTAGATTGTGAGAAGTAAGGGAAATGATTAAGTTTCAGAAATACCAAATAAATGCTGTGTTGTCTAGTTAACAGTACATTTACAATCTATTGGAAATAATATACATGAATCCCCACCACCCCCATAATGGAGTCCCAAACTCTTGGACACTTAACTTCCTGGTTCTTCTTCCCCTCTCCATTTCATGGACTTAATTTCACAGGCTTTGCAATGAGCAACTACCAAAGTACAAAGGAGAGACTGAAGTCTCTGTGTCACCTCAGGAAACATACATTTGTCTAGACAGACTACATTTTGCCTTACGTGGGCACAGGCAATGTCTGGGTAAGGCTGTAACCTCTGTAGTACTCAGCCAATGAGGAATCAGGGGAGGGACATACATGCTGCCCCAAGTGTGCCTGTCCATCAGACACCTGCTTTTGCAAGAACGTTGATTAAAGCCTCGCTTCACTGTGCTCCAAGTCTCCGTGTTCCTCCTTTGATTGGGTCAGTGGGCTTATTTCTCACAGAGATTGAAAGGCGAGGCACAAATGAGGCTCTCACTGCTTTAGCACTGCGCCTCCTCCCACCCTACCCCTACACACATGAATGGGGTAACCTAAATAATCTAACTGCCCTCCACAAAGCCCAGAACATTCATTCTAAACTTATCTTCAATTCTATTCCCCCCGTCCCATCAACACTTCACATGAATGCTCAGAGATGACTACATTTCAATTAAACAAGCAGTTCCTTTTGGGTTCATTGCTCTGTGCTGCTGCAAGACCATCAGCTTGCAATCTCTGCCAGGAGCCACTGGGTGACCTCCTTAGCCTCAAATGTCCTCCTTGTCCTCCTGGCACCCTGTGTAAGACTCTTGCACAGTAATTAATACATTGAAATTCTATGTTCACATTTTTCTTGTCCCTATCTAAATGTTCAACCCCAAGGTGCAAGTTGAAAAGGCCCCATGCTTCTGGCTGTGGCAAAAATGAAAACGGTGGGACACTGAAAGATGAAGAACCATAAATTTGAAATTACTCATATAGATGAGTGAAGATAGCAGAAACAAGTGTCTCATAGGGTTTCTGATTATAGATTATCAGAAAAAGATGGGGCATTGGGGCGCCTGGGCGGCTCAGTCAGTTAAGCATCCAACCTCAGCTCAGGTCATGGTCTCACGGTTCGTGAGTTTGAGCCCTGCGTCAGGCTCTGTGCTGACAGCTCAGAGCCTGGAGCCTATCTTTGGAGTCTGTGTCTCCCTCTCTCTCTGACCCTCCCTGCTCATGTTGTCTCTCTCTCTCTCTCTCTCTCTCTCTCTCTCTCTCTCTCTCTCTCAAAAATAAATAAAACATTTAAAAAAAATTTTTAATTAAAAAAAAAGATGAGGCATCTGATATAATGATGAGGGGAACAGCAGAGCAGACATGAGTTCTGGCTTCTAGGTTAGCATCTGACTTATCAGGTCTTGTAGTATATATTACTACTTCTAAAGAAATATTTAAAACAGACATTATTATGTCTTGCAAATGCCAAACAAAATCATAAAGGACAAGTTGTTTGGAGTTCTTGGGTAAAGTGACCTGAAAACAGCAGGCTGGAGGATTGACGTATAACCATTAACAGAGTGGAAGCTTATCTACTGACTGATCAAACAACGGATTGATCATAAATTTATGGGCTTCCTTTTGTTTAGCAAATGTTGACAAATTTAAGAGATAACAACCAACTATTTTATAGCCTGAAAATATACATTTCAATTAAGTTGAGGAAGGTTTAAGTGATGGAATGGAATCAAGATCTTCCTATAAACTTCCTAACTCATTCTTTAGTACTAAGGATTTAATTTCCATTGTCAATTAACTCATCATATGCACATCTGGAAGAACAGGTCCTTTTTTATTTTTTAGAGCTACAACATCATAAATCATATATATAGTATTATGGTTGAATAAAAATAAATATAAAAAATAATCTTTTATTATAGTCTATGCAGTAACTCAAGTTGTTTGCAATGTAGATAATGTTTATTGATAGGGCACATTCCTATTTATTAGAATTTTGCATATATTTTTTCTGCTTTCAAGCAAAATTTAAATAATAGTGTATTACCACTGCTGAAATGTAAATGACCAAGGAGAGTTAAGCTAAACAGGATCATCAGTTGAAATAGCTTCCTAAAGACCAGCTGCTGGTTTTGTTGGACTTGAAATATGGATTTTCAAATATTAAAACACTTTTTAAAGGAGAAGTTTCCTTCTTATTTTTAGTAAATCCTGTGTGTTCACTTATACATTAGTATGGGTTATTTCTTTACAATGTTGTTGAATTAAAACCTTCTGGGTTTTTCTTCAGAGCTGGACATGTCCAGTGCCATATTTTAAAAATGCAATAGTTACCATTGGAGGGCAACTCGAAGCCTCAGATGCTTCCTTTCAGATTTTTAAATCTCACAGGACTGTGTAACACTACAGAACACACTGGAGAATGGAAGCTCTCTAGAGGGGGCTGTTACTTCAGCTCTTCTCAGTGCTTGGGATATCAAATATGGTCAACAATTCAATAGAGTTCACCTATGCCTCTGAATCCTTAGATTCAGCAAAAGAAATGTGTTCAAAATGATGTGGCATACCTAAAATTGGTACAATTAGTAACCCGTAATGAACTTCACCATTTCTTTTTTTCTTCTCTCCCTCCCCTCTCCTCTATTTTGAGAGCAGAGCCTGTGCATCTCTGTATGCCTGTTCTCTAACACTCACTTCAACAGGGCAAGCGCTGAGTAAATGTTTAATTAAACTGAACATAACTTGAAAAGAACATGGTAAAATTTTAATCAGCTTTATTCCATTTTATCTGCATCCTCTTTTTACACAGGAAGTGTAAGTTAGATACTTCAACCCAGAAGGTATTTGTCCCAAGGTATTTAAACAACCCAACTACAGGAATTCAGCCTTTTGTCATTAGAGGCAAGTACTGAAACTCTACTGTGTAAGCCACATGGCTGGGGCAGGGGTAGGTATTTGAGAGGGAGACACGAAAACATCAGTGTCATCAGTCACAGGGAAGAAGAATATTCCATGAAACCTTCAATTCAGGATATATTTTGTTCCTGCCAAAAGTAAAAGACTTCATTAAAATGCAACCATGTGTGACACCAGAACGTGTTCTCTATGCGTCTTATCTCGGAAAGATTTTACTCAATATGTCGCATGGCATGAATCTTGGTAAAATATTACATTATATACATTACACACAATCTCAAGAAAAATAAAATATGATCCTTTGTAGGCAGGTTGGAGAAGAGAATGGAAAAAAAAAAAGAAACAAATATGAAAGCACTCAACATTCCCTAATCAGGAAGAAAGCAGCTACACAGGAATAGCATATTAACTTCTTGGAATATAAACACATTAATAACAAGACAAAAGTAAAAACAACGAGCTGGAATTGACCTCTCCTTGCTCTGATGTATCTCTGCTTCCAGTCAGCCAGGACATTTTGTCCGTCTTACAGGCTCACAGGGAACAAGTCTGTGGCCTGCTCCTTATCGCCATCGTCACTATCTGGGTGATTCCGTAGCTCTTATTACTTCTTACGTGAATTAACTTATCGGCTAAATATCTGCTTTCTATGTTTCCAGGTTATATTCCATGGCCTTTCCTTTCCCTCATCATTCCCATCCTTCATACTGCCAGGAGTTTTAACTTTACAGAACACAAATATTATCAATGCCATACATGCGTGTGCACATAACACTTATTAAGATGACCCACAGAGATCAGATACTTAGGGCTTCCCAAGGCTTGCCTGCTTCATGACTAGGCCTTTGGCATTAGCGGCTGCCACTCCTCACCCTCAGTCCTTCTGGACTATATGTGGTGCATTCAGATGCTCCAAGCTTTCATGGGGCTTCTTGTGACTGGAATGTGCCTCTCCCTTCTCTCTCCTCCTGGTTCTCCTATTCATCTTTCAAGAAATAGCTTTCTCTGACCCTTTGCCTAGAACCACCCAAATGCCTTGCTTCTCACACTGTGCTGTGCTTTTTGATAGGACCAGAAAGTGGCAAAGTTGAGCCTGAAGCCAAAACAGCAATGAGCACATAGCCTAGAATGTCACCGGCCACCCTATCAGCACGCCAAACAATACTGTACATTTTGTTGTAAAGGAAAACAAAACCTTAGGCATAAAATATGATTTCAAAGGCTGACATACCTGGGAGTCAAAACTTTAACCCTCAAATTGTTAGCAAGAAGTTACTGATTGTGACCATTTTAACATTTCAAAACCACTGATGCTGAAGACATGTGTAATGATAATTTTACATGTCTAAATATTTGTTGAATGAATAGATGAATAAAACTAGTAGAGTATGTTGAAACTCCAAGAGGCCTCAGAAATTACAAGGGTGAGGAATGCTTTAACAGATGGAAGAAACAATCATGTAACCTAGTGAAGAGTAATTGTATGAAACCAAATATATCCAGCGATTGTAAACGTTATTTCACCCAGAATTTTTATAATATACTTAACTAGTATTTCTTTCTTAAGCATAATCCTCTGAATCATCAGTGCCAACTGAAAAATAACCAGGGTCCCAGAGCATGCAATTTCAGGGTTCATTTAACATAGAACATATTTACCCAGTGCAATTCGTGGAGATAAATTTCCAAACTATCAACTCAAAGTCAGTGAAAAATATAAAAACTCATCTTATATCAACTCTCGTAGTATTACTAGTCATTTATTGATTTTTAAAGGACATGAGAGAAAGCACATGAGAGGTAAATAAGAGTTTACCAAATCAATCAGAATGGCATTACACCAGGAATTGTCTAGACTGAAGTGGAGTGTATGTCACAGTCTGCCTTTTATTAGTTACTGGAAGGCATGTCTTTCTGTCTTCCCCATTTGGTTTTGGTTCCCTGAATGCAGGGATTTATGATTTTATTCCCCTACCCTGACTAGAACAAGAAACTCACAAGTAGCTGTTTGAGAGGTTGAGTGAATGGATAGATAATTTGCTTACCCAACCTCTGAAATCCAGAAACTGTAGGGTAACTCTGCTGTTTGTTTTTCTGTGCATCTCATCAGAAGCTTGTTTAGAAATAAGCAGAACCCAAACTTACTCTGTTTGCACCTCTTGCATTTAGAAGAATGTACAGCTTAAGAAACATCCATTGAAGGGGAAGTTTCAAACACTCCATTAAAAATGCTACATTTAGTTGTGGGTATCAAATTTGTCTTTTAACTAAAAAAAAAAAATAGTTCATTCCAGGAGAAGAAATAAATTTCAACTCTAAGTTTAAACATTTGCTTGTAGTATTTCATCTGGTATCTTGCCAAGCATACAAAATATGTGATTAAATGCATTTATTTTCAACAATAGCCAATTAGTTCCAAGCTATAAAACTCTGAAGGTATACTTTGTGAGAGACTGCCTTAAGTGCAGAGTCACAGAAGTCCACCCAACAAATTTATTATACAAATTAAGGAATTCATTTTAGACCAATTAACTAATGCCTGATGAAATCATTTTCCCTTAATATTTTTCACTTGTGTAATCAAGAAGATAAGGGAACTAGAAAGCATCTCATCAATATTGTCACATCAAAGAAAATAGTATTAAAATTGGAGTCTCATTGCTTGAGAACGCACATATTTAAAGGTGTAGTGGACCGCTGGTACAAAGTAAGAAGGAAATTTGAAGAGCCTCAGGCATAACTATAAAAAGAACTGGGCTACATGAATAGGATCAACAGTCAGAGAAAGAGGGAGGCACAAAGTGCCCTTAATGCTTCTGATACCTTTCTTTTTTACAAATGTGTAGGATTAATGAGGAGTCCCCTTCAAAGACATATCTGCTATTTCACAGAATCCTGTCTACTCTCTGGGAGACAGTCTCAAGTAATCCAGATATTGGTTTAGCAGTGGAAACAGCTCTCTTTCCAAATTGTAAATCTGAAATGTTTTCTTTTTTGTTTTAATCATCATTAAATTTGGGTTGCTTTCCCTGATTTTGGAAGGAATAAAAATATTGAGGAATACTAGTCTGTTTTCATGAGACGTTGAAAATTTTTCTCAAAAAGATACAAGAAATCATAAGACTTGTAAAAAGGAAGACAAAACTCTTAAAACACCAGAAGGATTACCAAAATCAGTCCCAAGGGAGGAGTGGTATGGCAGTTAAGAGGTTCTTTCCATAAATAGTGACTCAGGTCTTCAGGAGAAAACACGAGGCTCATGGGGACAACAGAAAAGCAGTATCCGCAGCTGCCCAGTCAGCGGCTGGGGCATGGAGCCCCTGGGAGGGACACACGTAGCGGGGTCCGTAATGCTGCGGAGACTGCAGAGAAGAGACGGCCGTGTGGAGAGCTGACGGGACCAACTGACGAATGAGCAGGTTTCCCGCAGCTTGACAGATGCGCCACCGAGATGTGTCAGACGCGGCAATCTCTACCCACCTCCTCTGATCCATGCTTGAACAAATGATGCTGCTAGAAGAGACACAGAACCATCTTCAAGTGTTATAAATCCTTGAGCAGGAGAGCGAAGGCTGTAAGACAGCTATTGCTTTAAATTTCTCCTTCCAGAAGAAATTCAGATTTTTTGCCAGATGAAGTGAGACAAAGACATAGAATGCTTCGTGACCTTGACACTTGTAAATGGCTTAAGATACTGCCATGAATCTGAAGATCACCGTATGCCAGGACACGCAGATACTGGTAGGCTAGGAGAATTTACAAATAAATCAATGAACAATCAATTGGTTCAAAATAGAGGAATGTTTAAATAAGAACACATCCACTTGATAGATTATTATGAACCATTAAAAAAGATAAATACAAAGACTATTTAGCCACAAGAGAAATGCACTGGAGAGGATGGAAAAACACCCATAAGAGGAAAGACTGGGTGCGAACAGATGCTGTGTTAAGATTGAGTGAAATAATGTATGGCAAACATCTGTTCCAGTTCCCAATACTAGAGGGCATTCTACAAATTTAAAATTAGACAAATTTTAAATTGAATTTAAGGAAGTTATTAGAATTGTGGTTGTTTGTTCATTTTATTTATATCTTGTTTGTTTGTGGCTAGACATAGAGGGATCACAGGAAGAAAGAGGGGAATCTGTGTGCCCTGAGATTTGCAGACAGAAAGCAGCCAAGTGCCAGAGAAAACCACCTGCAAAACCAACTTCTGAGAAGCGGACATGAGAACACACAGCGCGAACCACAACACGCGGGGCCGGGTAACACAGAGGAGAAAGTCATTTGGAGAGTGGGTAAAACAGTATTTGTGATCGGGGCGCTAGGTGGTTCAGCCCGCTGTGCACCCGACTCTTGGTTTCAGCCCAGGTCATGACCTCACGGGTTCATGGATTCAAGCCCCATGTAAGGCTCTGTGTTGACACTGTAGAGCCTGCTTGGGACCCTCTCTCCCCTTCTCTCTCTGCCTCTCCCAAACGTGGGCTCACTTACTCTCCCTCTCTCTCAAAATAAACCAACATTTTAAAAAAACAAAAAACTTAAAAAAATAGTATTTGTGATATAAGATGTGGGAGTATGAGTGACAAATAAAGAGGTGACTGTGATAAAGGAAGTAAATTATCATCCTGTAAATCTCTGAGACTTGCTGGAAGGAGAATTAAGAACAAAACAATACACGCAAGGAAAGTGACTTGCTTCAAAGCTATAAAACCGTTGTGAAATGATAGGAAGGCCCTCTTTCATGCCATTAAGATGTTCCTCTAAAGGATACCAGAAACTCTCAGGCAGACAGGTAGAGAGCACCAGGTGTAGAGGAAAGGAAAGAAATGCTGAAGAGACAGGGCAGTGGGAGCTAGCGCCCAGGGCAACCAGGCAGCAGAAGCTAATGGACGAGCACCTGCGTGTCATCCTAGCAATGCCACTGAGGGGGGATTCAACTGGAAGATGACTTCACTACCTGCTAAGTTTCAATCAGTAAAAGCAATCTATCTGCTGTTGAACTTTGAAAAATTCTCCCAAATATCGAGAGAAGATTCATTTTATTCAGGGAGTTGACACAGAGAGAGCATCCATTATGGACTGAATTGTGCCCCCCTGCCTCAAAATTCACACCTGGGAGCCTTAATCCTCAATGTGACTGTATTTGGAGACAGAGCCTTTAAGGAGATAATTAAGGTTAACTGAAATCATAAAAGTAGGGCCTCATAAAAGTGGGACAGGTCATTCTAGTGGGATGGGACTGGTGTCCTTACAAGAAGAGGAAGAGACAACAGAGGTCTCTCTCTGACTGATCACACACCCAGAGGAAAGGCCATGAGAGGACACAGTATGAAGGTGGTCACCTGCAAGCCAGGAAGAAAGTCCTCACTAGAAACCACCCCTGCTGGCATGTTGAGTCCCAACGGCTAGAACTGTGAGAAAATAACCTTCCATTGTCTAAGCCTCACAGTCTGTGCTATTTGCTATGGAGGCCTTCACAGACTGATACAACCCACACAGGGAATAGAGAAGGGAATCGGGAAGAAAGGGGTTCAATGGAGAAAGAAACAACACTGGCAGAATGCCTGGGTTACATGTGTTACCATCTTGCAGAAAGGAATTGGTTTTACTTGGCAATCTGAGCATTTTCAGTCCCTTATAACCTGCTCTTGGAACTGTTGACTCAAAGATGGGATTTAGACTTAGTGGGTAGGTCTTTGGTACCAAAGAGCAAGGGAAGTCAACGGACGTTCAGAGGAGGATATTTTATAGGCATACACACCAAGTGATGCTTGACATGTCACTCTGAAGAGTAAAAAAGAGTTGTTGATAAAATGCAAGTAACAGAATCCTTGGAAGAAAGTAAGGATGACACCTTATAATTTATCATGTCAGAGAGGGAACCTTGAGAACATGCATCTGTGGGCCCTCTTACTCAGGGGAGGTGATTACAAAGGCTCATGGAGAACATGAGTGTATTCCATTTCAGAGAGCAATGGATTTGGCATCATTGAAATCGAGTCCAAGTCTTAGTTCTCTTCTTCCTTACTCATGGCTTTGGAAGGACCTCCTAAATTTCCATTTCCTAGTTTGCAAAATAATGATAATAATGTCTGCTTCCACCACCTTCAAGTTCACCAAGCGCCATGCAAAAGGAATATTTGTCAATATTAATGACAACGTAGGTCAACATATGCGAGAAGCTATGAACTCTACAATTCCAACAATGACAATCATAAAGGTACACACTGAGGAGTAAGAAACATGATGGGAATCTAAAAATAGTGATAAAGATATACAGGAAATTTAAAAAAAAGAATACATGTACAATTCAAAGAGGAAAATAGAAGCTCAGAACTAATGAGTGCTTGCAGAAATAGGTAAAGACAATGGAGAAAAGTTGTGCTTCTGTTAGTAGGCAAGAGAAGACCAAGGAAGCTGCAGTTACACTCTTTATAAAGTTAATGATATAACATTTAAAAAATAGAGAACTAATTTTAGTTTTCTTCTATCCTCTCTAAAGAAAAGTCTTCAAAAGGGAAAATGTAAAATAAAAGCCAACATAAAAAAACTGAAGTCCAAGATACATGAAAAAGTAGAAGATTTCTGTCTGAAATGCAAAGATAATTTTGCAGTACAACTTCCAAATCGTAGGAGATCACCTGGCAGGTGCTGCAGAGATGGGGCAGCACAAGGATGACCCGGACAGGGGCAGGTGCACTTCCAACTTTATACTCCGGATGTGCTTTGTGTTTGTCCACTGAGGGTCCTCAGTCCAAACATGAGGTGAGATAGTAGCCTATCAAATTATAACACAAAGGGGGGTGGAAGGGGGAGAGAGAGCAAGAGCCAGTAAGAATCGGTTGGTCATGAAGATATTCATCCTAATGGATTATGCACACCAGAATCAAGTACTCAGCCTATCTAAGGGAAATATAACAGAGATAAATACAAAGTCCAAAAAAAGGTTAAAAAACAAACAAACAAAAATAAGTGATCTCCTAAATAAAAATTTATCTTTAAAAAATTTAATGTTTATTTATTTTTGAGAGAGAGACAGACAGAGCATGAGCAGAGGAGGGGCAGAGAGAGAGGGAGACACCGAATCTGAAGCAGGCTCCAGGCTCTGAGCTGTCAGCACAGAGCCCGAGCTGGGGCTCGAACTCACAAGCCATGAGATCACGACCTGACCTGAAGTCGGACGCCTCACCGACTGAGCCACCCAGTGCCTCAAAATGCTTTTTATCTTTAAAATAACACACACTGCTCCAGTTTGCCTCGCCTGATTCTGTTCATCTCCTTTCCTTTAGGTGTTTCACCTGAAAAAATACATAGACAAGCCACCTTTTGGTGTATTCTTTCCACATTTACTGAATATCCTCTTTTCTCCAGGCACTGTGCCAGATGTTGCAGACACAGAAATGATTAAAATAATACCTTTGCCTTTCAAAGATTTCACCGTTTTGTAAAGGAGACATCTTCTCTAAAAATATAGTTTGAGAGTCTGTGATCAGGGCAGGAACAGGCGAACACTCAAGGTGCTACGAGGTACCTGCCAAGATGCGGACAGTGAGATGGTGTGATCAGGAAAGACTCCACAGAGGACGGAAGTCGGGCTTGCTTTAGGTAGATGTTTTCCAGGAGAATTTAGAGAGAAGTGACTGATGGCCATCAGGCAAAGGGAACAGCAGATGTAAAGGCCAGGTGATAAAGGCCAGAGGACTTGGGGAGCGGCAGCACTGTGAAAGAGACACGGCAGCTGAGACCGCCAAACGTGGAGTAATCAACGAGAACAGGGGATGAAGATATGTGCTGTGCTCCTAAGGCTGAACTCCCCGTGGGAAACACCTAACAATGAGATAGAGCTACAATGCAGTAGTTACTTTCTTTTTTGATATAACCTTAAAACTGATTAAAGATATCCGTGCATTCCTTAAAAACAAAATAATATGTGCAGTATTTAAAAATCATGCATGACGTGGAACGGAAGGAACGGAAGTCACAGGAAGTCATGGGGGAAGAAGCAGACAGCTGCTGCGCCGGTCCTACCAGCCAAATCAACCCTGGCAATCTACAAGATGACAGATGCCACAGCCAGACCATCCTCATATCCAGGAGAAGGAGAGAGGAAAATGATCAAGGCTCAATTTTGCTAATTCAGAAAATCAGAGAACTGCCAGCATCTTCTCTGGAGAATGTCTCACTGATTACTAATACTACATGCATTCTTTTCATGCTAATCTATTTCATGCTGCAACTACACACACACACACACACAGAGAGAGAGAGAGAGAGAGAGAGAGAGAGAGAGATAGAAACCATTGCATAGGCAAGCATACAGCAAGGCTTTCAAGAAATGAATGTGGTCATTTACAAGGCCACACCAGTAAACGGCTCAGTTTTCTAATGTCAAGCATAGCAAATTATTATGATCATCATTTTATTCTTAGCACCTAAACTTCTACATCATATTTTTATTAGCCCACTTTCTCCATTTCTCTAATAGATATCTGACTATGAGATATTTTATTTCACCATGTTCTGTTTTGTAACTAGGCCCTATAGGATGCTACAAGGTTAAGAAACCAAATGTTACTTCAGTGTTTTGCTCTTTGCTTTCTTAAATGTATCCTACTTTCTTTCCCAAATCATCCTCTCTTTTGTTTGAGGAAAGGCTACACATCTTATGATACTTAAAAGATTATGTTTTGACATTTTATAGGGGCCTGACGTTTTCTTAACAGGATTATAATACAGGCTCCATGTTAAAGCACAACACTTCAAATAAGCACAGAAATCATACACACAGTGGAACAAAAGAGCCTTTCTGAGCCGCTTTATAACCTGGCACAGAATTCCCTCACCACCACTTAAGATGGAATTGTTTTTATTTCAGCAATGTTCTTTTAATTAAGTCCTAAACATCTAAAACATGGCAAATGCAAATATGTATTATAAATCCTTAATTATGAGGATCGCTAAGCTTTCATGGAGCTTCCCGCCTTAGAGATAGACTCTCTTTGTTCAAAATCAGCTAAAATCGAGAGATGGAAGTGAATGATGTGACCCATGTTAAACTTTGTTTATAATGCCCTTCTCCTGGCACCGGTGTCTCTTTACGGGCCTGTCTTCGAGAATTACATTCTGCTTCAATTCATCTAGTGGCATTTAAGCCAAAATCTCTCCAGCCATTTTCTGCCTTCATTGTCATGCTCAGAAAGACTGGTTAGAGTTGAGTTGGGGTGCCTGGGTGGCTCAGTTGGTTAAGCGTCCAACTTTGGCTCAGATCATGAGTTCGAGCCCTGCATTGGGCTCCATGCTGACAATTCAGAGCCTGAAGACTGCTTCAGATTCTGTGTCCCCTCCTCTCTCTGCCCCTCTCATGCTCATGCTCTTTCTCTCTCTGCCTCTCAATAATAAACAAAAACATCAAAAGAAAATAAAACAAAAAAAGAAGTTAAGTGTTGAGGTCCCTGAGTTTTCCATGTTGTATCGTAGAAAATAAAGCACTGTGGAGTCACAAAAGAGCAACATTGCCTCTCTGTTTGGGATGAGTTTAAATTAAATCCAGAGAGAGAACTATTGCTAATTTTTAACCTCACATACTGTTTTAAAACCATACTAGAGATTATTCTGGTATGGTAGCAATAAGAAATAATCCTACTCTATATTCCAAGATTACTTAATTTAAAATGTGCCACTCAGGGGCAATGTTTTCCATTTCTCTACCAATACGAACCATTCCCCAATTCCCACCAAGAGTTATCTTCCAACATAAGCACCTGGGCACACATGCATGCACGCATACACACACACACACACACACACACACACACACACACACACACTGATAATTTCATCTCAGCAACTCATTTCCCTTACAATTTTTTTAATTTTTTATGTTTTATTTATTTTTGAGAGAGAGATCATGAGTGGGAGAAGGGCGGGGGTGGGGGGGAGACAGAATTGGAAGGAAGTTCTAGGCTTTGAGCTGTCAGCACAGAGCCCACCCAATTCAGGGCTCAAACTCACAAGCTGTGAGATCATGACCTGAGCCGAAGTCAGATGCTTAACCGACTGAGCCGCCCAGGTGCCCCTTTTATAGGCCATTTTCAATTTAGCTCCTTCTTTCTGTTTGGCTCTCCGCTGATCAAGATATTTTAAGAGACAAACATATCAGTATCTCTGAAAAGTAAAGACGTCCTGAAGATCAAAATATATGCGCGCACGCACACACACACACACACACACACGTGCGTGTATGAGTGTTAGAGCATAACTATTAGCCCAGAAAGAAATTTAACTTTCTCAAATTTTCCCAAAAATCTCCTGAGTCTGATAGAGCAAAGGTCATGTTAACAGAAACTATGGTGCGCTCCGGTGTGGGTCATTCAGTTTAGATGTCTATTCAATGTTATCCAGGCATCTACCAATCTAAGGCTTGTGACCAATTCCAAAAAGGGTTTATCAATGCCCTTATTCAAAGGGCATTTAAAAAAAGATCTCCACACATAGGTTATAACTGCAGGGTAAATCAAGTAATAAAATTATAAGTTATTGTTTGCTTTGAAACTATAAGATGAATGCAATTTAGAAAGGCAGGTGAATTTATATAGTCACATGCTGTTTCTAAACTAATAGCAATCTATGACCTCAGTTGTAAGTACCGTAATTGCCAGTAGGGGAAAAAAATGGTCATAAAAACAAATATGTCTTTTATGATTTAGAAGCACATAATATCTTATTCTAGAGTGCTGCCCCGTGAGAGGTACTTAATAAAAAAAGTAATTAGAGCTATAGTCAAGTGATACATATCATACCATTTTTTCCTTTGTGATTTAAAAACCTTAGAGGTAAGTTTCATCACGGCTCTATTAAATACTTATGGCATTAAAAACTTTTATAGTTGCTAATTTTAAACTACTTAAAATGTCAAATGTTTTCAAGCTTCACTCACTTTCCCAATTATTACATTGGAATGACTCATTAACTATAACATAAACAGACCTACTTTTACCTCCTGTTATGCTATATCTTTGATTTTATTACTTGAGTACCACTTTTCCATAAACCATGACAAAAATTCACTGGGAGGGAAAAAGAAAACCAAAATAAAACATATACTCTTCCTCTTCAAATATCAATTTTCCTCAAAACAACTAAAGGAATAATGATAATTTGTAATGGATTTTACATATACATTCTTGATGATTCCATAATACCATAATTTCAGGTATCAGTACATGAATACTTTAGCAAAAGACATTTTGACAAAAACGCTATCCTCCAGAAATTAATTAGGAAATAAAAATATCTTTATGTGCAAGGGGCATATCAGATTTGGTCTGCACCAAATGGACCCTGGAGCAACCAGCTTTGTGGAAGGTCTAAATTCATAGATTAAAAAAACAAGGAAAGATAGTTCTAGAAGTCAAATTAAAAAATACATATGCATACACGCACACATGTATACCTAACTGAGGCACATAGACAGCTATAGCCTTCGAACCCATAGAAGAAATTTGAATGTTGCAACCCGAGAGAGACATCAGAAGATCATCCAATGGTCAACGACACCTCTGTTATTTAGAAATGCAATTTTATTGTCATTTAGAGTTATGGTTAAACTATTATTTCTTAAGAAATTTTAAATCTGTTTTTAAGGTGTTATGCCCAGATCATAATATCGTTCCCAAAAACCAGAGACCACCAGGGAGAATGAGTCACGAATGCAAAAGCAAAGGGATTTATTATTATGGGCTCGAGCTCAGGCTCACAGACTTCACCAATGCAGTGGATCCGTGCTAAGAGCCCCAAACAAGAGCTGAGCAGGGTTTTTATGGGGTTTGGGAAGGGGGAGTTACAGGAAATTGTGACACAGGTACAGTGATCCAATCATTACCGCATAACATCATTGGCAGTAACTTTATCCATACACATTGTTTAGAATGTTCGTTACTTTTGGCAGGACCCAATCACAACATTTAGTGTTTCTTTGAAAATAACCAATTATGGGGTGGGCTAAGGACCCCCCACGTAGGGTGTAACTAGCCTTAAGCAATAAGTGATTATCTATAGCTTCTATCTCTAGGCCTGCCCTTAGGAATGTTAAGCATTTTAGCTGGCTGCTTCTGATTGGGTGTTACTAGGGTGGTCCCTGGTTGAGCAATCTGTGCCCTTTTATTGTCTAATGATTCTGAGAAACACTTAGGCCTCCAAGGTCAGAGGGGAAACTTGCAGCCTGTCATGGAGTCAGTTTGGTTTAGACCTGTGTCCTTTCAAAGGAAAAACCCTCAAAGCCTTCAAATTACAACACATATCTCCAGAGTCAGTTATTTCACTTAAGTACATTGAGTTAATTGAGGCTTTTCAATGAATTCATTCTTTAAAAAGGACCTACAGTGATAATCAAAAGGTCTCATAAGGTTCTATAAGTTTTGTCTTCACTTAGTTTGGGGCACTTATTTCTTTTTCTTAGATCTTTCTTTTTAAGTGACCTTAGCAATTGATCTTACAATTCAAGACTTGTTTTTAAAGATTTGTTTGTTAAAGAGTATTTCTCAAAGTTCCTAATTAAAATAGCCCTTCAAACAATTATCCATATATTCTCTGAGAATTCACTCCACCACCACCACCGCTCACCTCACCTCTCCAGTGTAGCTAACTCTTGAAACACCTCCTGTTCTAGGCAAATATTCTGTCACATGTCTCCTCTTCCCTGTCATACCCATTGTCTTGAAGAAGAGCAGTGATAAATATGAAATAAGTAAAGGGGGCCACAATTTCTGAATCAATAAAAATTTTTTAAAAATAAGCTAAACAAGAATTAAAATACTAGCCCAATGAAAAAACGAGACCAAAGCCTGTATTATTTAATATTTCCCTGGAGATATTCACTGCCGACCCGGATATGCATATCTGAGATGTATATAATAATGTTGGATAAGCTTTCCTAACTCTTCCTACTGTTTTCAGGGGCTGGGCCGGTCTGTGAACTTTCGATCACAAAGGAGGGAAGGAGGAGATTTTAAAAGGAGAGTGGAGGACTTAGATAAACCAACTAGCTGGCAACCCAAAGATCGTGGAATTCATTAATTGATAATCTTAAGGCTCTAATATTCATTTATCTGAGGTAAAAGCGATTCAAATTCTAAATATGGTATCAAATTGAGAAAAATAGATAATTATATAGCAAGACTGATACTCTACCATGAAAAAATTCAGACCCATGGAATGGCGGTGTTGTTGGCCTCATCATCAGTTCACACTAGTCATGAGCTCAGCCACAGTTCTGCTGACACCCAGAGAAGTCACACTGCAGTGAGCTCTGTGAGACTGTCCTTGGTTGTCTATGATTTGGAAACTGGTCTTTGGGTGATAAGACAGAAATCTTCACTAAAGCTGAGCCATTAAAAACAAAATTCTGAAAAATAAAGTATTTTAACATATGGCTATTTACTTTGAGAAAAAATGCCATGATGGAATTTCAGTGAAAAGAATTTGTAAAATGTGATGCTCCATCAAGTTTTTTAACTGAAAAAAAAAAAAAAACTACATTAAACAGTGTAATATAAATGAGGCCAATGAGCAGTCATGGAAATGAAAAGTAAATACAACTCCAAATGGACATTTACATAGAAATTAATTACGTTGGCATGAGTAGGTGAAAGGCACCTGCTTAATTATTATGAATTCTCAGTGGGCAGTGCTTAAATGAAAATCTATTTTTTAATTTATTCTAGAAAGTTTGCCAGTTTCAGAATTTGTAGGAGGCTGCTACTGTAAAGTCATAGGGACAAGAATACTCTTCCAGGAAGATCATCTCCCTCATACAATCAGTGATTCCAAGTGCAAGTTTCTGATTAGAATGGAATGGGATCATTTATACTCATGAAAGTATAAAACAACAACAGAATTTTCATTTAAAATATCTAAGATGCAATTACTTTTCACTTTAACTTCTTCTATTAATGGGATTATTTGAGATTGAAGTGCCCCTTTAGCAACCAAAACTGCTGAAGCTTTACAAATAATTCAGATCCATGTTATTCAGAAATAACAAGAGTTCTGAACGAGAAGGTCTTTAAGAAGAAACACACGAGGAAGATACTAATTTAAAGGTCTCTTCTTTAACAGTTCCTGGTAATAGCAGCATCACTTTCAGTACCATGACCCCACAAGCACATATTTCTGTGCTAATTAAGACTGAATTTTATCATAGAAGTATAATGTATATACTGCTCATGTCTCACCATTATATTGTATGTTATTTAAATCAAGGGTCAATGAACTCTACCTATCAAAGCCCAGATAGTAAAGACTACAATGCAAGTCTTTACATAAAGAGAGGGACATCAATTTTAAGAACATTTTATTGATAAATATAAATATAACAATAACTGAGTACAAATTTTTGCCATATGGTTCTAGTAATGAGAAGAATGGATAACTGAAATTTAAATTTCATATAACTTTTTTGTACCACAAAGAATTCTGCTTTAATTTTTTCTAAACATTTAAAAATAAAAAAACCATTCATAGCTCATAGGCTCTACAAAACAAGACACCAGGCCATATTTGGCCAACCTCTGAGCTAAATATTATTATATTATGTTATGACTGATATTATGCAATTCTATTAATTTGTTTTCACTGAAGAGGTAAATTAATTCAATCTTGATACAGAGATTGGGTCCCATAAAGGAACTGTTTGTATCTGATACAAATTCTGAAATTAATTTTAGAAGACAATAATGCTTATTGCTTAGAGTGAGCACTATGTATCATGTGGAAGTCATACTTTTGATCCCATGTTAGCTATGAGCTGTGTTATCCCCAGAGCTGGAGGCTGCCCTTATTAGAAATTATTGGGGATGTACACAATCAGAAGTAGGGAGAACGGACCAAACCAACGGAAACAAATTAGTATTGTTGCCAGAGAAATGAGTCAAAGTGTACACTCACTTGTATGTCCAAAGCTCAGCTATTTATGTATTGTATCATATAATTATATTTTATCAATGCTTTACTGTTTCAGTCTAGTTATTTTTGCCATGAAAAGAAATTCTTGGAGAAGGAAAAAGAAGGAAGCTTCAGGAAAGAATCAAAAGGTGGAGTTTCACACTTTGAGAATCTGTCCAGTTGCATTCACATGGCATCCCAGAGCCCACAAGAGTGATGATCATCTACTCAAGCAATTACCTTCATGTTTTCCATGCTTCTTTTAGGGTAGATATAATATATGCCATTTTTTCCAATTAGATTAAAAAAAAAAGAACTTAACTTCTAATTAAGTCATTCATAAGCTACTTGGTGAGCATTAAATATTTTCAAAGTAAGGCTCAGTAGGAGACCAGAGAGCCTTCGTCACATGATCTGCAAGAATAAAATTACAGCAAGACTCTTACTTGCCTTAGTACATACACCTGTTCCTTCTTTTGTGGTGAGTCAGCCTCTCCCCTTGAAATATCTTAATGTTCAGGAAGAAACTATGAGTCCATAAGAACAAGTATACAAGTAGATGTCTTCCTCCTCAGTTCATGTCTCTTTTTGTAGCAAGTGAAGAAACCAACAGCCTGTGCAACGTGTAAAAAAGCAAGCCCTTCCACCACAATCTGTCTCTAAACTTCCAAGAAAGGAACACCTCAATATAGTAACAAATTTGTCTTGACCAGAACATAGAGGAAAGACCTGGGGATAGTTCACGGCTCTTGAAGTGTCAAGTAGGGCGTGAGTAGGCAAAGAATGTGGCCCAGTCAACATATTTCCTCTTTAGGCAAGTGAGGAGTAATCAGAACCACTGAATATGTGTGAACACATGGGTGTGGTGGTGTATGCAGATTTACATACATATATACATGTGCACACACACATATAGACATGTGTATTTGTCTGTGTTTGTACAGAACCCTTCTGATGTGAAGCCACCACGTTCATTAACAAGATCCTCTAACACTCCCATTAAAGAGCACCTAATCTCTGAGCTGCCCCTGGTTTACAGAGGGCTGTCCCATGAAAGCTTACACACTGGCGGTCTTGGGTAGTCTTGGGCTGACTCAGTGGTTAACAGATTTGCTCCTGAGAATCAGCTGTAAATAAAGGGAGAAGGTCTACAAAGGTTCTTCTGGGAGACTGACCTTTAATTTTTTTAATTTATATTCAGTTCTCCTTGACTTTAATATTGGAATTCAAGATTGATTCATGTTTTAATACAAAGTCTTGTCCAGAGGAATTACTGGGATTATTGTAACACTTTAAAAATGTTTATGCTGGCTGATGGTCACTGTCCATACACTGAATTCCAACCTTGCTGGTAAACGTATATACTTGTTCTTCCAAACAAAACAAAACACATGAAGCACCTATGAAGCACCTAAGTAGTAAGTAGATCTTACTTCCCTACCCCCCCAAAATGACTAAGTATTAAAGAATAAAATAAAAAGTGGGCAATAAATTTTTCTCTTATATATACTAATGCAAACTACACCACCTAAGTGTATTAACAAGAAATTACTAGAGGGAATTTTAATTATATGAGGACACCTATTGCATTTTTGACACTTTAAGGACTGCCAACTCAATATATATGGTAACCAAGAACTCCAACTTTAATATTTAAATAATTCCTAATAATTTAAAATTCTATTAGTTCTTTAAAATTTTCATATACTTAAATGAGCATTAAACCACTTGGAGAACAAACGAAAGCTCAGAGAATACAAAACCAGAGTTGGAATTTTAAGAGTCAGTCAGAGGCTCAGCCAAAGCTGAATTCCCTGCTCTCCTCAGGTCTCAGCAGCAACCCTGTCCTTCGCTAAAAAGATGTATTACAATAAGAAAGCTACTTAATGTTGATCTGCCTTTTACTGGACTTCAAGAAAACAAACATGGACAACTATCAATCAAACAAATATCCATTGTACTCATATATTATAAACCCGAATGCAGGCAGCGTCTTGGGAAGACCTTACTGTCTAGGCCAGACTTGAGCTCCGCTTTTCTGAAGGGAAAGATGCTTCGAGTGATGTGCTTTACATTGTAAGAGTGACCTCTAGTGCCTTCCTTTTTTGTTGAACTTCCGTAGTTGGACGACGAATTACTTATGTCTTCTCTGCAAAACTTTGTGTGCAGGGGTCTGCATAGCTGTCTTGCTACTGTTTGTCTATCACGATGCTTGTCAAATGCTACCATTACAGCATTCCAAGATTGTAACTAGGTGAAAACATGCAAATTTTCTGGTCTCATGGGATTCTTATACAACCAAACTAAAACTGAATCTGAAACACAGCATCTGAGGGATGTTCTCTTCTTGCAGAGTGATAGATACACCATGTCATTAAATGAGCTAATACTGCATGGAAACCTGAAATCACAGTAGCCGTGCAGTGTAAACAGACATTTGACGTGTGCTAGGAGGGTTATTTATCATGTTTCTCCTACATCAAAGTGCTTTATTGTGCCCAAGGGATGTGCCAGAGCAAGCGCCTGATCACTGGCTTCCTTGAATCCCCTGAACCTAACCCTGTTATACAGCAGCAGCATAAATTCCTCAACAGGCCTCATAGCCCTTCCTGGAGAAGCAAATGAGCTTTTCTTTTTAAATCAGAGAAAGAAATTACAAGTTGAATGCTCACAGCTTAGTTGTCATTCATGGAGGAGGTAGAAATTCTCCCATTTAGAGATTTTAGGCCAAATATAACTTTTAAAACTTTTTCTATCTCCAATAAAAAGTGGATGAAGGGAGTTCTGCCAAATTATTTTGGATGATACTTAAATGAGAAAAAAGGTCTTAAAAATCTTCCCTGAATCAAATAACTTAGAATATTCAATCACAAATGTATAGTTAAAAATAATACTTTTAAGAATTAATACTTCGAACAAATCACCTGAATGTTTTTCCTTTAAGCAGAATGTAGGAATCAAGTCCCCTCTTTCAAGAGTGCTCAAACCTCAGTCTATAGGGAGTGAGGACACAATTCTTAATATTGAGGTTCGCCTCCACCAATTTTGTCCTGAATTCTGCAGTGCATGTCAGTTATTAGCCTGGCATCATTTTAAAGATGCAGCCAGCTACCAGCCTGCCAATGCAAACTTCAGAAGCCTAAGCTAATGCAGCACAATGTGAAGTCTGCCAGTTGTTTTCCTGTTAGACAGAATTCCAATAAAATCAGCAATCCCTTAAAAAGGAAGAAATGAAGACATTCACAGGCTATTCCCTGGTTAAGATGCTAATTTAATGTTTTACTATAACTTGAGTTTCCTCAATGAATATTCAAAGAGGAGAGGAGAAGAGTCTGCTCATGGACAAAAAAGAAATGACACTTTGCATATTTTGACCAGAGCAGGAGGAGAGACATGTGTAAAGCCAGTCATAGTCTCATGATTTTTAAGTGAGGCTTCATTTGTAGCAGTATGCTTTGCAGCAATTCCAGTTGCAAATAATAATCATAAAAACAACAGAATTAAAGTTTCCCAGAGAGCCCCCACCACCACCACTACCACCACTGCAAGTTTTAAATCATTTGCTGTATACTTACAGGAATTCCCGGCTCTAACCCTGGTCCAATTTTGAGTAGAGAACAGAAGTAGCATCTTGAGGACAGCTCCGGTGATAGACCCCATGGTCACATTTACAGGGCTCCCCCAAAAGATCCTGAGTGGCTCTCCGCGCACTGTCTGGGTCTTCAGCACCTCTGGGTCTCTCAGTGGCTCTCCCTCCTTTCCTTCCCTTCTCTCTCTCTCTCTCTCTCCCTCTCTCTCCCTCTCTCTCCCTCTCTCTCCCTCTCTCTCTCTCTCTCTCTCTCTCTCTCTCTCTCTCTCTCTCTCTCTCTCTGTCTCATACACACACACACATATACACAGACACACACGCTCCCCACACACAGCCCTGCTCCTCACTGAAAAGCACCCAGCATCTTTCCTAACAAGCATCCACACGGACCAGGCCACGCCCACTCCTCGCAGCGGCGTCCCGGCCGTGGCCGAGGTCCCTCCTCCAAATTCACAGCGGCTGGGAGCCCACCGCGCCGCGCTGCTGATTGAAGCTGCACCTGCAGGCTCGGCCTGCTGCTCCGAGGCCTCCTCGGGGCTCCCTCCCCGCCCCGCTATTCTCCAACAGTCCTTAACCCTTTCTCCCCTCTGGAGGTGTGGGTGGGGGAAGGGCGAGGCGTGGAGCCTCCCGATTTTCTGGAGGTCTTGCCTCTAGCGGAGCCAGTCAATACACTGAGCTAATTCCTGAATATCCGGGGGGGGGGGGGGGGGGCATCCAGGTAAAACTGCATTATGTTTCAAAACAAAAGCATAAAAGAAGACAGAAATAACTAAGCAGTATTGGTAAATTGTAGCTAAAACTGTCCTAAGGGAAAATACTTGCTGCTGTTTTTCTCTGTTTATAGAAAACTATCCTCTTCAGCTCTGGTGCCAGGATTTTATTATGGAAATTCCTCACAAGGAAACAGACATTCCTGTTTGGCAGATATTTAGAATCATCTGGTAATAGTCTGTGAGAAATTAACATTTCTTATTTTAGTGCATCAAGAGGACAAATCCACAAATTGAACGTTTTGGATGGATTTATTTTGATGAACACATCGTGCTGTGAATAGGCAGCTGCATCCTACAAATTCTTTAATAACAATTCCCCACAGGCCTGAAGTGAAAAATGCTAGGATAAAGACATACACACACACACACACACACACACACACACACACACACACCCCAAATCTAAACAATTTAAAGATGAATTCAAATGCTCAAAAGGAGGGAGGAATAAAGTTGAATTCAGAAGATCATCAACCACAAAAATTACTCTCCTAATGGCTGATCCATGAATACTGCTATTTCTTGAACAGGATATTAAAATATTTAAATAGTGGAGTTACATCACACAATGATAAGTATACCACATGGTGACAGAGAGGGTAACTAATCTCTTTAAAAGATGTGTGAAGATATTTAACTGATAATGTGCTTGATTTTATAAGAATAGGAATCCGAGAGTTGCCAAGCATTTCTTGGTAATTACAAATTAAAAGAAACATAAGTCCGTAGCAGCAGCACCCTTGCTATGGAATGAATGAAATAAGGAGAAAAATGACAGAAGCATCCTCCTGTCTAGCCGTAAGAGCTAAACAATTAAGTTTAGCTCTTGCCTACAAACAAAGCAGAACAGATATTTTTATTTTTCCTATTCTACAGATGAGAAAACAAGAACAGAGAATTTAAATACTTTGAACAGGTCATAGATCTAGTTAAGTAAAGTACTGAACATTGCACTTTGTGTTTCCAACTCTGATTTTAATGCTCTCAGCCCGGGACTTATTGCTGTACACATCACTGTACGGCTCCTCCCTGACCTGTCAGTGGTGGCTCACACCAGAAGCCTTGGGGAAAAAACAGTAGGGAAAAGAAAGGTCATTGCTTGAGTGTTTACTTGTATTCCTAGGCCTACATCCCTGATTTCGTTATTTTCCAATATGATATATTAAGTAAAATCAGATATAAATTGACTTCTGATAGGTAATTATTGAAGGGGATTAAATTTTATTGAACACATACTATATGTCATTTGTTATTTAATAAATTATTATAGCAATCTGTGAGGGAAATATTATTGTGTCAATACAGCAAAGAGACCGAACCTCAGGGAAGCTGTGAGCAGTATGTCCAGAGGAGAGAAGGCTGGATGTGGCATTCTGCTCTGCAAAGGTCTAAAATCATTACTTTCTATGACTCCACCCAGGTTTTTGGGCTCTCCAGAAGAAAAAGTGATCTTCCTATGAAAACTTTATACTTAGTTGCTTCCATAAAACAAATCAGAGAATACATTTTAAAAGGATCAGTACACATAAATGCCAATAATAACTTCTTTAGGACCAAGTATAAATTATCATAGGAGCCACTAATGATGGATTTTTCCGCATCAGTGGGCCACGGCTAGAGAACGAGGTGGAGGCTGACACTGGGAGGAAGCCTGGAGTGTGTCAGGCCTCCGCAGCACCAGTCCCCTGTGACCAGACCGGGGAGACAGAGGGCCTGGATAATGTAAAGCAAGGAGGAGAACGTGGGCTTTACAAACAGAAGAGTCTAGATATGAATTCAACTTTCACTATGGTTCTAATTAAGTAGCTCCATTACTTTGGTCTTTGATTTCTTTTTTCTTTTTTTAAACAAAATAAGGGAATAATGACTAAAGAGCTATAATGATATCATTTGTGACAACCTCCTACTAAGCACCTAGCACTGACTGAGTCCTCATTTACATACTGGCCATTGATCTCTGCATTCTGACCCTATAGAGTAGTGGTTTGAGCTGGCAATGCTGGAGTCTGGCAGCCCAGGTTCAATGTCAGCTCCAGCTATACCACCAACCAGCAGATGGTCTTGGGCAAGCCATGTAGCACCTCTGCTTCTGTTTCCCCATCTGTGCACCAAGGATAAGTAAAGAATCAACCTCATGGCCAAGACAACGCCATAGAGTGAAAGTCCCTAGGAGTTACACAACCATCATTGTTCTTGTCATCACTGTACTTGGCACTACACCTCACCAGGCACAGGTCAGAAATCAGATGAGCACAGGAATTCCATTTACCAGAGGGACAGAAACCATTAGTGGCATGAAAGGGTTGGTCATCAAGACCTACTGATCTGTGTTTCTTTTCTACATCCTCACCAGGTGGTGCTTAATGTCAGGGGGAGAAAAAAGAGTCTGAATGGGTAAAATCAGAAAAGCATAGAGCCCTAATTTTGCACATTACAGTACTGCTGATTCAGATGCCACGAATCCTTTCTCCCTGTGCATGCATTTGTGGTTAAATTTTTCACCAATTAAGACAAACACAAGGGCTGGCGCTGAGGATTTGGCATATGCATATTATGGGCCGGCCCTGCCCGAGAAAGCATTATCAATCAAATCAAAGTGTTAGACTCTGTAAAATAAGGCTTTCAACTTCCTGTTGGTACAAACTTGCCAGAGAACTGTGTCCCACCATCAGTGCACAAGGAGGCTCCTAGATTGTACTTCATTTTGGAAAAAGACCTGCAGGCCATAGTGGAACAAAGTCACATCAAAAGACTAGAAAGTGATCAAGATGCCACTCCTTTGTTTATTCAAGTAACAACCGTTTTATCTGGTGCCTGAATCTCCTAACTGGTTTCTGGATTTCCAGGTGGGCTACCTATTCTGTAATTTTGCTGATGTCACTACTCAAAATAGTGTTTTTTAACTAAAACATACTTGAGGTACAATACTGTGATTTATAACAAATATATATATTTGATCATCCAAATAACCAAAATAGATTTCTCACATTATATTTGGTCTTCTTCTTCTGTTCCTGGCTCACAGCTTCCCAAACCCTTGGAATTTCCTCTGATGAAGGGTGATAAAGGGGTCTTTGTTATTTAACAAGGTGACCTTTAGCAAACCCTTAGGTAACTAGGAAATTTAAGGACTGGGCCTGGTTGCCCCAACCTTGGATCTTTCAGTCCCTCCCACTTCTGAAGAGGACAGAGAGGCTAGAGATAGAGTTTTATCGGGGGGGGGGGGGGGGGGGGGGGGGGGGGAGCAATGATGTAATTAATCTTGCCTGTGTAATTGGATACAGAGAACTTCCAGGTTGGTGAACCTGTAGAGATTCAAGAACAATGGTATGCCTAAGAGGCTAGAGAGGGCGAGGAAGCTTCCCATCCTTTCCCCCATACCTTACTCTAGGACCTCTTTAGTCTGGTGTTCTGGAGTTATATCCTTTTATAATAAACCCGTAATCTAATACATAAAATATTTCTCTGAGTTGTGTGAACCACACTAGCAAAATAATCAAACCCAAGAAGAGGGGAGGGGGTTGCGTGAACCTCTGATTTATATACAGCCAGTTGGTCAGAAGTACAGGAAAAGTCGGGGAGGGAGGGCAGTCTTATAACTGAACTCTTAACCTGTGTTAATCTGATGTATGATCTCCGGGTTGATGGTGTCAGAACTCAGTTCTGCTGGGGTCCTGAGTTTGTCAGGCCGGTGTGGGGAACTGAGGAATCACCACCCCCCACCCACTGAAATTCATCTCAGAACAGCTATTCATGAGACAACAAAATTTTTGCCAAAATCCCCTTCTCAAATATATTTATACTGAATATAAACAATCTTTCTATGCTATAACCAGTAAATATACAAAAATATTCATCGTTAACATTGTTGGGATTGAAACTTTATTGAGTGGATATTTTATTAATGGTATTTACTTTTATTTTCTATTGCATTTTCAGTAAAGGGATTTAACATTCTGTAACATAAACATACTTTTCATAAGCGACTTTTTATTGCCCTAAGTGCTACTATTTTATTTTCTCTTTTAATCAGTATGTTATAAATCGTGTAAGTGATGACTTTGATAATAAGACACATATTGAGTTTTGCAACTTTGCAAGCATGGAAAGCTCTAGCAGTGCACTCTTTCTATTAACAGCTCACCTGACAAACCCTTTCATAATAAAGGTTTAATTGGCAAATACAGATAAAAATTATAGGCAACACTGGATGTTCTCTTCAGAAAAAAAAATAATAATGAAAAATATGTACTTTTTTAATGAGGTACTGCAACTTCAATTCTTTTTTTTCTTAATATTATTAAAGAAAATTTGTAACACTAGCCTACCTGAGTTATATAATGATGTATAGTATTTATATTATATATTACATATAATGTATGTGTGTATAAATATAATATGCATACATTTATTATCATAGGCATCTATTACATGCATATATATATAATTTAGATCATTCAACAATGTTTAAGATTACATATAATTTGTTTTTAATAGAAAGTATTCAAGATTTTTAGATAGTCTGATTAAAATGTTATGTATGATACAGTGAGTATTGGTTCTTTAATGACTTGAAATTTTCCCTTTTTAAAATAAATATTTTGATATTTTAAATACTTAATAGTTATGAAGTATTTTAATAAAATAAATTTTAATATAAAAGTAGTTTTAGACTTATAGAAAAATTACCAAGATCATACAGAAAGTACCTATTTACCCTCTATACTCAGTTTCCCCTATTATTAGCATCTTATACTAGTTTGGTTCATTTGTTATAATTAATGAACCAATATTGGCATAATATCATTAACTAAAATCCACATCTTATTAAGATATTTTTCATTTTTACCTACTGTTCTTTCTTTGCTCTTGGATCCCTTCCAGGATGCCACATTACATTTAATATCCATGCCTCCTTAGGATCCCTTTGGCTGTGACAGGTACTCAGACTTACCTTATTTTTTATTATTTTAACAGTTTTGAAGATATTGGTTAGCTATTTTGTACAATGGCCCTCTAATGAGTTTGTCTGTTGTTTTCTCCATGATTAAACTAGAATTAGAGTTTTTGAGGGGAAGACTGCAGAGGTAAAATGCTATTTTGATCAGATCATATCGAGTATGTGCCATTACATGACTTATCACTGATGATATTGACCTTGATCACTCAGAGGAGAAAGCGTCAGATTTCCCCATTGTCAGATCACTCTTCTTTTTCATCCTTTTCTTCTTTCCTCTTTAGAAGGAAGGGACTATGTGCAGCACACACTCAGGAGTGGGGAATTAAACTCCGCCTACCTGAGAGAACATCTGTATAAACCAGGTGGAATTGTTCTGCGTGACAGATTCATCTATTCTTCCAATTTATTTATGTAATTGATCATATGGACTGATGGATATTTATGTTATATATTGGTCTATAATCCCATAGTAGTCTACTTTGTGGCTCAAAATGTTTCATCTTTCAATGAAAAAACTTCAGTAATAAATAAGAAAAAAATATGTAGGAGTGCAGGATTACCTGGATGGAATACAAAATGTGACATAACAATTATCTGTATTAGAAATGAAACCAAGATCTGAATCCTAAGTGTGCTTGTTGCTACTGGCATCCTTACTTCCAGGTCCTCTCCGCTGAAAGAGCAAGGAAATATAGATGTATATACTAACCTGTGTACATCCAGGTATCTATAAATATCTCTGTGTCATTTTTTATTTGTATCTATATTAAGTTAAATATGATTTCACAGTGATGTCTCCAACTTCAGTCTATCACCATGTGGATTCTAGCATCCTTCTCTTTCCTATTTGTAAACAACCATTCCAACAATGAGAATTTTGACTCCTATCTACCCTCTTTTACTTAACTGTTATTTCAATATGCTTTGGAGTAGCAGTACAATATTTCACCTGTACTCCCATGTAAAGAAACATTTATCAACTGAACTACACTGATTAGGTACTATTCCTTTAGTCTTGCAGACTCTACTCACTTCCAAAGTTACTTAGTTCAGAATCTTTCTTACTCCTTCCCTTAAATGAGGTTTTTCATACATTTCTAATACAATTAATTTGTCACATTTTGCATTTCATCCAGGTAATCCTACACTCCTATATATTTTTTTCTTCATTTGCACACAGTAAGGTTAACTCTTCTGACAAATGTATAGGGTCATGTGTCCATATTGTAACTAAGATAATTCAAAATGGATTCTTGCCCTTAACAAAGGTCTCCTATGCCTCATCTACTTAACTCTCTCGTACTCTTCCTCCTCCTCCATGGTAACTATCAATAGTTTTGTCTTTCCAAGTATGTCGTATAATTGGAATCATATATTATGTAGCCTTTTCAGTCTGGCTTCTTTCACTTAGCAATACACATTTAAGATTCAACCCATGATTTTCATTGCTTGTTAGCCTCTTTCTTTCTATTGCTGAATAATACTCCTTTGTATGGATACACCACTCTTGTTAATCCTTTTCCTGTTGAAGCACTTCTTGGTCGCTTCCAGTTTTGGGGTAATTATTAATAAAGCTACTATCAATATTCACATGCAGTATTTTGTGTGGACACAAGTGTTCAGCTCATTCAGATTCACATTTCTAGGGGGGGGGGCAATTGCTGGATCATATGGTAAGATGATGCCTAATTTTTGAGGAAACTACCAGTCTTTCGAAGTGACTGTGCCATTGTGCATTCCTACTAGTGAGGAATGAGAGTTCCTGTTGCTCCACATCCTTGCCAGCAATTTTATTGTTTTCAGGAGTTTAGGCATTCTAATAAGAGTGTAATTGTGTTGCATTGCTGTGCTAATTTGCAATTCTCTGATGACAAAAGATCTTGAGCATCTTTACATATGTTTACTTGCCATCTGTATATCATCTTTGGGGAGACATCTGTTCAGGTCTTTTGCCATTTTCTAATTGGTTATTTTTTCCTTACTGTTGAGTTTAAGAGCTTTGTATATTTTAAATACAATTCATTAACCAATATATGTTTTACAAATATCTACTTCCCATCTGTGGATCTTCCATAGACCTTGTTTTTGATGTAGTATCTATAGACTTTTCGCCAAACTCAAGATCTAGATTTTCTCCAAAATTTTCCACTAGCTTTATATTTTTGTTTCTGATATAGATTTAGAATCCCCATTGAGCCCATTTCTGTGGAAGTTGAAATGTTTGAAAACTAACTTTTTTCCACTGAGTTCCTTTGCTCCTTTTCAAAGTTAGTTAAATATATTTGTGTGGGCCTATTTCTGTGCTCTCTCTTCTGTTCCATTAATCTGTGTATTCTTCTACCAATAGCATACTGTCTTGATTGTAGAGTGTCAGTTTCTGACTTCATTCTTATTTAGTATTGTGTTGGCTATTCTAGGTCTTTTGTCTTTCTGTATAAACTTTAGAATCAGTTTGCCAATATCTGCAACAGAGCCTCTCTGGAATTTATTTGGAATTGTGTTGCATCTGTAAATCAACTTGGATAGATATGATACGTGAATTGTACTGAGTCTTCCAGTCCATGAATATGAGCACCATAGATATACACTTTATAGTCTTCATCAAACTTGGACAACTTTGGTCATTATTTCTTCACATTTGTTTGCCTCCCCTTTCTTCAGAGACTCCAATTACATGTATATTGGGCCAGTAGAAATAGTCTTGCAACTCACAGATGCTCTTTTCATTTTCAGTTTTTCTCTGTGTATTTTATTTTGAATAGCATATATTTTTATGTCTCTAGTTTCACTAGTCTCTTGTTCAGCCATATTTAACATGCTGTTATATTTTGAGTATTTTTTATCTTAGGCACTAAAACTTTTTGCTCAAGAACTTCAATTTGCATCCTTTGTATTTCTTCCATGACACTACTTAACCTTTTGAACATATGGAATACAATTATATTAAGTATTTTAATGTCCTTATCTGCTCATTCTAACATGTTTGATTATAACAATAATATTAGATTATTACTGATTACTTTCCTCATTATGGGTGTGTTCTCTGCTTCTTCACATGCCTGTTAATCATTGATTGGATGCCAGATATTGTGTGAAATTAATTTCACTTTTTTGGTTACTTGATATTTTTGAATAAAATTCTTAGCTTTATTCTGAGATGCAGTTAAGTTACTTAGAAATAAGTTGATCCATTCAGGTCTTGCTTTCATGATCTTTAGGTGAATCTGGAGTAGTCATTAGCCTGGGACTAATTACTCTCCACTACTGAGGCAAGACCTTCCTGAGTATTCTATCCGGTGCCCTGTGAATAAGTTTTCTTTGGCTGGCTGGTAGGCACAGACATGTTTCCACATTCCATGAAATTGCCAAAACTTCTTCCCTCCAATATTTTTCAATATTTATTCTTGGTCTCTGATAATTCCTTCATACACATGTGCTAACTGGCATTCTGCTGAATACTCCAGAATAACTCTCCACAGATGCTCGAGGTCCCCCTGGTGCAACATTTTCCTCCTTGGTGCTCTCCCCTATGCATTATAGCTGCTTTGGTCTCAAATCCCAAACTCCACCGGCTCCACTCAGAGAATCCACCAGACTCTGTCTGGGCCTCTCCTCTCTGTAACCATTGCCTGGAAGTATTCCACAGCAACAAGCTGAGGCCACAACAGAGTTCACTTTTTGTTTCTCAGCTTTCAGAGATGACTATCCTCTGTCTCCTGGTATCTAGTGTCTTAAGACCAATTATTTTATATGTATTTTGTCTGTTTATTTTAGTTGTTCCAATTAAGAAGATACATCCGATGCCTATTCCTCTACTCTGGGTGGGAGGTTAAATGATGGTATTACATAATTCTGTTACACATAAGAGAAGCATGCTGTTTTATAAAGAATTCTTTCTAAATGGTGTCCCTGACCAAAAGTCAGTTCACTATCCATGAGGAATTGAGAGATTAGAGAAGGAGAAATAGTGTTTTTTTTTAAAGCTCTTTTCTAAACAATTTGTTTGAATGTGTCTTTAGGTACTGTGTGGATGATCTCATGTCTAATTGAATGTCATAAGTCATTACACCAATATTCACGGACATGTAAGTTTCCTATTTGATCATTCATGATTTAGATGTCTTCATTGATATAGAGAGCTTAGGCTGACCCTTAATCAGGGTTAACTTTACACATACTAACAACAGGCACACAAAACTAGGGTGAGACTTCAGGAGCTAGAAAATAAATCCTTGATTCCATGAAACTGTTTTACACACATTATGCTTAAAATTCAAGTACTCTAAAAAAAGTATTGGTTTTAATCACTCTTATTTGAACTTTAGCACGAACTTTAGCACTTTTCCTAGGAACTGATCATGATTTAGGAAGGGTCAAAGATCACTAGACTCCAGATGGACAAAAAAGAAAGACGGAATAAGGAATAGAGAGCAGTGGGAACAGGCAGGATGAAGAAAGGAATGGGTAGGTGTCCAAGATCTGCCTCCCATACAGTTTTGTCTTGGTGAAACCTTGTGACTACAGCATTCAGATTTACTTCTCTGACAGAAAAAAAAAAGCTTATTCCAGAAGGAATGCATAACGCTAGAAAATGTCACGCTTAGATTTGTGATATCTTTATAGTGAACTGATTTAAGCATAAGGGAACACAGTCACTGCAGAAAACAAAGAATTTGGTAGATAAGGACTTTGAAATTTTTCTTATATCTACTAGCATTTATGTTTCAGAACTCTAGACTGCCTCATGGAACGTTTCCATTGCTCAGAATAATGAAGCGGAAACAATTTTGGCCTCAGGCAGGTCCGGGAAAATCAAATCCACCCACTACCTAGATCTTCAGATCGACAACACACAGCAAGCTTCCTGCCTGGCAGCTGATGTGCCTTAAAGTGCCTTAAGGGAGCAATTCTCCAGCTTGCAGGTAGAGAAGTACTGTAATGGAAGACAGAGGGTACCTGGGGTTAATCTCCTACAAGTAAAACTGGTCCTTACTTTTGCAAACATGGTAATGGTGCCATCTTTACAGTGGCAAGAAAAAAGAAGAGCACTGTTGCAAGATTCACACGCAATCTTAAAAAGACTAGCTCCCTTCCTTTGTGTTGCCTCGACAGCCCTAGGAGGTAGATGGATCCATGAAGTCATTTCAACTTGACCTGCTAATCAACATGGCCACTAGCCATATTAACATTAGGATCAGTTGCTTGGTCATGTTAGCCGCATGTTGGGCAATGCAGATAGAGAACATTTCCATCCGAGCAGTAAGTCATACTGGACAGTGCTGCTCTCGATGTTTGCAAATGCTGGGTGACATTTTTATAACATGCCGATATTTCAGTACCTAATTTTTTAAAAAGTCCTCCTTCCAATCTTATTTAAACTATGTGCATTGAAATTTGAGACTGTAAAGTCTCAAAACAGGAAAAAAGTTGCTAGGCACTTTATGGATAAAAAGTGAATTCAACTGCCTGAAATGACCACCTAGAGTATTCACAGACAATATTTCGGTGGTGTGTGTTGAATACTCCTACAAAAATGATAAATAAGAGTGACAGACTGCAGGCGGCCTAACTGAAGTATACAATAATCTTCTTATACCGATTAGCATGCATACTCTGGTTCACATTTTAAAATAGAGTGAGGAAATAAAAGAAACAAACTGGAACACTTTAGAAAACAGAATAAAATTGATGATACCTAAAAACAGAAAACGCTGTGACCCAACTGAATGAAATGGGAAGAAGAAACCCAAGATCAAGAGTCCTCAAGAGTTCTCATTTTCTACTGCTCTCATCTACATGAGCAAGTCACCAAATCTCTCTCACCCTTGATATTTATACCTGACTTCCAGGAGAGTTGTGAGTAATATATAAGGATAATTAATACACTGTGTCAATTATACCTCAATAAAAAAGAATAATTAATACAAAGTTCCTAGTTTCTTTAACACAATGAAGGGTTAATAAATATGTCCTGTCATTATTAATATAAAAATAAACCCATGAACACTTAAGTTGTACATATAAAATATATACATCTTTATGTGTGTCAATTATACCTCAATAAAGTTTTAAAAAAATAAATCCTGGGGCGCCTGGGTGGCTCAGTCAGTTAAGTATCTAACTCTTGATTTTGGCTCAGATCATGATCTCGTAGAAATGAGATCAAGGCCCACATTAGGCTCTGTGCTGGGTGTGGAGCCTGCTTGGGATTCTCATTGTCTCGGTCTCAAAAATAAAAAAGTAAAATAAAATAAATCCAGGAAATTGCTTTTAAAAACTTTCCCAAAAATCTACTATAAATGTATTTAATGTCACTGTTTAGCCCAAACCAAAGGTTTAATATACTCACTCTTAGTTTTTAAAACACATATCATAGATACAATATTTGCCAAAGGGCAGTGAGGTAGAACAGAATGTCAGTTTTGACCCTTCCAAGTTCCCATTGTTGTATATTCAGAATATGTTACCCTAAGTCTGTTTTTTGCACTAAAAAAATTATAATATTTAAGTCCATTATATTCATGTTCTCTTAATTGCAAAAAATAACTACAAAATGATGTGAGCCTTTTTAAGTTACAAAGTCCCTGTGAAATTCTTTTACAGATGGTTCCTAACTTATGAGGTTTCACCTTAGAATTTCTCACTTTAGATAGTAGAAAAGCAATACTCATTTAGTAGAAACTGCACTTCAGATTTGAATTTGGATCTCTTCCCAGATTTGTGATATGCAAGGAGACTCTCATAATGCTGGACAGTGGCAAGCCATGGCTCCCAGTTAATTAGCCTTGTGATCATGGGGGTCAAGAACGGATAGACGGACCACTGTCTGTACCCATACAACCTTTCTGTTTCACACTTTTACTACAATATTCAATAAATTACATGGGATATTCAACCCTTGATTATAAAAGAGGCTTTGACTCTGGAGGTACTGGCCAACTTCAGGCTGATATATGTGTGCTGAGCATATTTAAGGTAAACCAAACAAAGCCATGATGTTTGTCAGGTTAAGTTAATGAAATGCATTTTCAAAATAATGAGATTTTCAACTTAACTATGTGTTTATTGGAACATATGCCTTCCTATGTTGAGAAAGATCTGTATTTCGCTGAGTGCCCTGGTTGAGTTTAGAAAGTCAACATTTTCTTGCTTAAGGACCTCACTTAACATGCCACAGATAGAGTATCAGGTTAGAATTAGTAATTTTCTCTTATGTGTTTGTGCTTTTTCTTAACTTTGTGTTTCTCACAAGTCATGAAACACAAGTCGTGTTACATGTGTTATGTACACGTGTTATATATGTCATATGTAACACATATACATCTAAACACATGCATATAAATATACATATGCGTACTAAAAAAGGTATACATGCATACTAGAGAGTCTTTTTTTTGGAAGATGCGGATCTGTATTGGGATGACTATGTTGACCACTCATAAGCCTGCCCGCCCCTTTAGTCCACTCCCTTTCTTTCAGAAATGGAGCTCTATGACAATGACAAAAATGTGTTCATCCATGGAATACTGTCCAAAGATAACATAAAATTGGCTATAAGAAAAACTTTGGATTGGTAAAATAGCTAATGATTTATTGTTTTATATGAAAAAGGGCACTGTCTTTTAAAAAGGGAACAATTTTGAAAACATTCCAACTCTTTGCTAGTTATTAAAATAATCTAAAACTGAAGCAAGTATTATGTTTCAGTCAAATTTTGCTATGTAAAGACCACCCCAAAATGCCATGGTTGAAGACAATAATGACTTATTATTTCTCCTATCTCTGGTGTTTAGATAGACTAGAAAATCCAAAATGGTCTCTTTCACAGGTTTGGTGACTTGGTGCCGGATGGAGCATTTCAGTTCTCTCCCACACGGCTAACCTGGCTCCCCATGTGGATGATTCACAACAGTGATCAAAGAGGCAGAGGATATAAACTTCAAGGTCTCCTGAAGCTTAGTCTCTGGAGGTCACACTATGTCCCTGCCAACACATTCTACCTCACAAGTCTCCCTCAGATTTAAGGGGCTGGAAAACGAGATTCCACTTCAGTGTTGGGGGGGGTAGCAATGTGCATTGCAAAGAGGGAATGGAAAGAATGTGTAGCCATTAAATAATCTAACTCATGCTGAGACTTCTTTATCTGTGTGTTATTTTTCTGACAAAACTGTGTGACAACATAGGAAGACATCATATGCATCTGTATGAATTTTGCAAAAATACTTGTGGTCCTCATTAATTTTTCCAAGGGCCTTCATTAGTCTTTCGATAGTCAAAGCATTATCTTTTGAAGTCTAAAATACATTTATATTCATTTTGTTGCATGTATATATAATGTTGACATTTTATACTCAACAATGAACTAACTAATCTACCAATGACTTAACACAGTGAGAGGAGGTCTATGGTAGTGTTACAGAAAAATGATAATTAAGAGGTGCTTGATTTAACAAATAATCCAATTTTAAAATGACTGCTTTTCTATTAAGAGTTTGGTATCCTTACAAAGTCTTGCAACTGTAGATGTAAACCTGTATTTCATTACTAAGGATTCTCTCTCAACCAAATTATTATTTTTTATTACTTATTTTGTATTAAACGTTCCACTACTTCCAAATATGAATAAACAGATCCATTCTATGAGTTTCAAACACAGGGCGTTGTACAGAACTTGCTTTCATGGGTGCTGGGAGGGCTGGTGGACCAGAAGGAAATGTGCTTCCATTGCTGCTGCGGCCTCCCTCACTGCTGGTGCCACCCTTGCTGCTCTTAAGATAAAGGTCAAGAAAGGAGTATCTTCTCCCTCTTTCTATCTCTCATTAGCTGAACCTAACCGGAACTACAAATTACAGGAGCCTGGGAAATGTGGCCTACAGTTTTCCAGCCTCCTACAACACAAGGCAGAACATGGAGAGGCAAGAGTGGGGACTCAGATAAAATGGCAAATGACCAGCACACTGAGTAAGACATAGTACCTAACTCCACCTGTCACATGCAACAGTGGACAGGTATGTGAGTGACTCTAAAACAAGTTCTGTTTTTGTTTTTTGGGTTTTCTTTAAGTTTATTTATTTTGAGAGAGAGAGAGTGAGAGAGAGAACACAAGTGGGGGAGAGGTAGAGAGAGACAGATTGAGAAGGAAAGGAAGAGTATCCCAAACAGGCTCCACACTGTCAACACAGAGCCTGGCACGGGGCTGGGACCCGCAAACCATGAGATCCTGATCTGAGCGAAAGTCAGACACTTAACCAAATGACCCACCCAGGCTCCCCGAAATCAAGTTCTGTTCTAATGAGGTTGCGGTAAGGTGAAAATGAGGGAGACCCAGACTAATTCTAGAAAAAACGTCTAACAAACTGAAAGGTCAGAGGAGGTAAAACATAAACTGAAATTCAAGTGATAGACAGGAATCTAAGTCACCATCTGGGCAGGAGAAGGGATTTCCTGAGAAAGGAAATGACATTTTAAGGTGTTTATTTGTTTTCTTTTTAGGCAAGCCTGAAGTATTTGAAAGACAGTTGTTTCTTAGACTGGATAACATCCAAAGGGCTTATTCTTTATTAATAGGAATAAAAAACTTTTTGACAACATATTGAAGTTAAATTTAATTTGAGTTTTCTCAAAGTGGCATCCCTCTGCAAATACATCAATAAAGCATTTTAAAACACTTCCAAGACTAAGAACATTTTCCCCCTTGTTACACCAATTTTATTCCTGTGTTCTCTAAGAGATCACTGATTGAATTCTCTATCCTCACTACTTTTAAGAAACTTTACCCGAAGCAGCAGAGGAGCCAGCTCAGTGGGAGCACCTGCGAAATTCTACTGAGACTGCGCTTGGTAGAAGCGTAACACATTTGTGGTAGAGCTATCTCCCTGGTGAGGAACACACTAGAATATTTGGCATTCACTTTCTCTTTCTCAAATTGCTTCTAAAAGCATTATTCTGTCCAGAAGGACGAAAATCCCTCAGGTCACTGGATCAGGGCTAGATACCGCCATGGGATTTAGATACCAGCAGTGACCTTGAGTCCAGATTTGGCTATGAACACTGTAACCTTGGGGAACTTTATCTGTAGAATAAGAGGATCTGAAGAGATGATCTCAAATATTCCTTTCGGCTCTGATAAGGTAAAATGTTATGGAAATGCTTTAAAAGGTGTCTGAGTTGGCGTGCATGGAAGAATGTACTATAAATGTGCTGTCAGTTTATTGTAAATATTGAAAATGTCAGTGCTGGTCTCGGCATTTTTGTATACCTATTTTCTTCTTTTCAAATGAGGCTAGAAAAATATCAGGGGGCACAAATTTTGTCAAATTTAGACTTAGGTGTCTTAGAGAACTGTGCTGAATAGTTGCCAGAATATCCACTTCCTATAATTTTAGAATGTGGGTGCAAAACTGTCTTAAAGAACTTTTCTTGGGGCGCCTGGGTGGCTCAGTCGGTTAAGCAGCCGGCTTCAGCTCAGGCCATGATCTCACAGTTCATGGGTTTGAGCCCCGCGTGGGCTCTATACTGACTGCTAGTTCAAAGCCTGGAGCCTGCTTCAGATTCTGTGTCTCCCTCTCTCTGACCCTCCCCTTATCGCTCTCTCTCTCTTTCTCTCTCTCTCTCAAAAACAAATAAAAAGCATTAAAAACATTAAAAATAAGTAAAAATAAATAAAAAATAAAGAACTTCTCTTTTCTATACCCCCATTCTTTGTGGTAAGTTGGGATGGTGGAAAGATACTGGACTTAAATCCCACTGACTGAATTCCATCTCTTTACCATTGTAGTTGTATGACATTAGACAAATAAAATAACTTCTCTGATCTCTAATTTCATTTTCTATTAGCTACACAGAATGAAATTAATAAGAATCTCTGGTTCAGAATTCCATGGCACCAGGAGTTCACACACATATCTCTCTTTAATTTCATTTATATTTTGAGTCTATTTCTTTTTTTAATTTTTTATTATGTTTATATATATTTTTTTTACAGAGAGAGAGAGAGAGAGAGAGAGAGCTGGGGAGGGGCAGAAAGAGAGAGAGAGAGAACCCCAGGTAGGTTCCGTATTATCAGAGCAGAGCCCGATGTGGGGCTCAAACTCATGAACTGTGAGCGCATGACCTGAGCTGAAACCAAGTGTCAGACCCTTAACCAACTAAGCCACCCAGGAACTCTTGAATCTATTTCTTAATTTGGAAAAAATAACATAAGAACATTAAGGAACACACCTGAACTAGCTCTAGTTTTACTTCGTTTTGAAGACATAAAAGAAGTCATACTGCATGCCATTTGGCTTTTCATTTTCCATGCAACAGGATGTTACTAAGAATAATCTACATTGTCCTGTCGGCTTCGGGTAGTGTAGTTCATTCATTTTCATTGCTATTTGTTGTGTGAATATACACTTGTTGGTTACAATTAATTAGGTCATCTCTGGATTTTTAAAATTACAACCACTGCTGCTATCAATTATCTTCTTTATGTCTCCTGGTACAAGGTGTAAAATTTTTACATGAGATGTGTCTAGGGATGGATAAATATATAAATGTTCAAATTCATAAGCTAATATAAAACTAGTTTTCTTTATTTTTAACCAGTTTTCAACAGGGTTGTGCCAATTTAAATTGCTGTCAGTAATGGGTAATAAATTCCATTGATCTACATCCTCTCAAACTCTGGGAATTTTCCCCTCTTCTAATTTTCTGCCAGTTGAATAAGCACAACATAGTGGGTCATTCTGCATGTTTCTGATGGTACGTAATTTAAACTTCCCTTCAAATGTTTACTTATTAAACATACATCCTTCCTTTTGAGGAAGTGCAAGTTCATATTTTTATCCATAATTTTATTGGCACCATCTGTGGGCTTTTTTATGTTACTGTGTTGGTCGATTTATATACCCCATGCACCAGTGGCACACTATATTAATTACCCGGTTTTTCTAAATCTTGCTCTCTAAATTATGCATTACCCATCTTCGTGTTCAGGCATGACTTATCTTTCAGAACCACTGTACTTCCACATAAACTTTAGAATCAGCTTGTCAAGTTTCATGGAAAAGTCCTGTAGGTTTTTACTGGATAAGTCTCAAGTCTATAAATCAATTTAGAGAGAATAGACATTCTCAGGAGATAAATGTTTCCATTATGAACATGGAATACGTGTGCATTTGTTAACATTTTCCTTTAACGTACAACAGCAAAGTTTCAAAAACATCCAGGCATAAGGCTCACAAAATTTTTGTTAGATTTATTTTAGACCCGCTATAATTTTAGTTGTAACTATATATTGTAAATATACATATGAGTGTGTTTCCTAATTGTTTGTTGAGGGTAGATTTTTAAAATTATTCGCTTTATGTACTGATCCTATATCCAACTTCATTGTTAGGCTCCTTGAATGAACCATTATTTCTCCATCTATAAAATACCTACTATACGTGGCTTTATAGAAATGAAATGAGGGGAAATTACTGACAAAATACACTTTCACAAGCATGTCTAAGTGTTACTTCACATCCCTTCCACAAAGGAAGATGATGGACAGAAGGAACTCGATGTTAGTTTGGTTTATCGGTCCTTTAATTTTTTGTTATATTTTGCGTATTTAGTTGCATAATGATTGTGCTCTATTGAGTTAGTGAAATGCAAAGTAAATAACTGCATAAAACTTATTTTAAAGCCAGGGAAAATAAAGGACACACTGAAAACCCAAAGTCATGACATAAAGGCTTTGTTATTATTAAATATGTTATAAATAGAAATAACACATAAGAAGATTGAGTTCATTGTTTTTACAGGAAAAAAGTATGTTATTTTATATTTTTACCTATGCCTACATTAGATACAGTGAAAACTAAATTTTTGGATACATCTTAGACCTATAAGATTTCCTTCCTTCCTTTCTTCCTTTCTCCCTTCTTCCCTCCCTGCCTTCTCTTCCTCCCTTCTTTTCTTCCTCTTATCCATGTGGAATGTAAGACTCTTTGAATCCTGAATTAAGCTTAAGAGCTAATGTGTAGATAGCTTTAGACACTTACTTGAAACATTAACTAGTCTTTCACCTTGACTCTGGGTGTTAAAATAGCAATTTACGGTGATGTCACCTTGGATAAGTGTGTTCACTTAAACTCTCTCATATGTATAAATGTAATATATTCAAACTTTTAATACTGGTTTGCAACATAGTTTATACCCTAATATGAAAGAGATTCTGAAATTTTTAACTATTTTTATTATTAAAATCCAAAGTCATGAAATTCTGCTTCTGACCCACTGTGTAAGTCATACATTTAGGAAGCTTTCCTCGCAGTGGGCATGAAGACCACGCGTAATGCCCCCTAAGCTATGGAAGCACACCTACATTAAAGTACATGAATGACCTCTCATTAGGAGGACTTTGCTTCAGTAGACTTAGAATGACTCCTATATCTGAAATTGTTCCTACATATGCATGAAAGGAAAGTCTTCACATCAAACAAGCTTACTTCATCTTTTATAGAGTTATAAATAGTCAAAGGAGGTAACTTAAAGGCGAACCAGTGAAAAATTCAACTCACTAATCTATTCCTCACAGTGACTCTTTTCTGTCATCATCCATTTTCAATCCTTGTCCTCAAATAAGAGCTATTTCCTGCTTATAGTAGTGGAATGTCACAAGACCACATTTAACAAGAGTAATTCTACTGTTTAAAAAATAAATGTGAAAATGGAAAACCACCTTTATGTTCAAATGTTGTCTTTCCTTTGATTCCTAGATTTTGATTCCAATCATCAGAGTTAATGATTTTTTTAAATCTGTGTCCATGTAAGATTAAGGACAACTCTTTCCTATTTATAAACATCTATTTTTAAAAGGCTAAGGTGAGGGTTTTGTACCATATACAACTTTAAAATTCATCTTGTTTCTCCTTCTTTGCCTTCTCTTAGATTAGTAAAATGTAAAAAAAAAACATTGGATATAATCAGTGAAATCAAAGAACATATTCAAGAATGAAAATCACAAAATGATGGTTTCCTCATTTTAAAGAGGTTTTGTATTTTACAAAATTGTCATAAACTCTGTAGCACCCCACACAGGAGATGTGAGTAAGAACTACTGCTGATTTAGAAGATACTGTTGGATACTGAGAATGACTTAATGATCGTGATTTTTTTCAAATGGAAGAAAACAAGGTTTGTTGCCAGAGCTAAAACAAATTATGAAGACTTAACTTCTCATAAAGGCAGGATTAAATTACTTACCTTACTCTCTACATAAACAGCAACAACAAAACTAGAGTGTTCAGTGTTCTTTTCCCATCTCCCCTCCAAAGAAAAGGTTTCTGTGACTAACAGTACCTTGTAGCCACTTTGATTTGGATAACTATCGGAAAAAAGCAGAGCCTGAGAAAGCCCCCAATGCCTCTCATATAATTATCTTTAAAAAAAAATAGTTTAATAAATATGTGCCACTTCAAGCTTTCTTAGTCAAGATTATTAATTCTAATTTAAGTCAGAGTCTTTAATACACAATTGGATTGCCTGTGGATGACCTCGAAAGGTTTGCTCTCCTTGTTACAGAACTCATTTAACAGGTACTGGTTACTCATTTTTGTGGCAAAAAATTGCAAAAATATGTATAGACTTGATCTACGTTGGACTAAGCAATGCTTAAAAGTTATTCAGATCCAAGGTTCTAGGCTCTTGTGTTATGAACAGAAGTTTATCTTTACAAGTATCTACGTTCTTGATTACTTTTCAAGAAATTACTTTTGAAGAAATTATGAGAAATTATCTTAAAGAAATAACATTGGTTTCTCTGGGGTAAAAGTTTAAATGAAGTCAATTTATTTCACATTGTTCCTAGTTTTATCTGATCTGACTTTAATTTAAAATTAACTCAATCTATTTGGATATTCTGTTTCATGGTGCTCAATGAAACAGAAACAATTACCTAAGTCATGTGTAAATGCAAGATTTGCTAAACTCATGATTCTCTTGCAAGATGCCTGACATTTTAGAATCGTGTTCACTCGGAGGATTTCCGGCTGACAAAGCCCACTTCCAAAGGTGTTGCCTGACATCACAAACATCAACTTCAAGCATTATATAGGCTTTTCAGATCCACCATTCTCACTACTGTATTTTAAGACTATAATACTACAGAGTAATGTTTCAGGGATATCAATTCACAGATACTTAATTTCTTTAAAAAAAATAAAAGAAGTAAATAAATCTTTAGTAGTTGGAATCGTTTAAATGCTTTTTGGATTCATTACACGAATAAAGGTACTTAGTGAAGAAGTGAGATTTCACTAAAAAGTTTACAATGAAGGGCAGCCATCTCCTACGTCAACCATATTCGTTAACTGTGACCCAGGTCAAGCCATTCGATATATTTCTGCTCCACCTGCTTCATCGGATAAATGCAGATATTATAAAGGCCCTACCTCATAGAACGGCTGTGCACAGATGTGTAAAACACTATGCACAATGCCTGAACACAGTAAGCACAAAATAAATGTTAGTCACTATAATCATGACCCCATCTTCCCTGTCCTCATTTTCATGGCAGCCACCCTAATCTTTTCCCTGGCACTTACCTCCATATTTTAAGACGTGATGTACTTTTGTGCATTATTTATTTGCTTCGGACTCCGACAGATGACATCACAGTGCATCCTCACCATCCCCCAGTGCCTCTCAAACTACCCACACAAAGTTGCTGTTTTAGCATGGTTAACGTGTGATTCATCCGTGTTTACTATCTCATTACATCAGTCAGAAATTTCAGACACAAGTAATAATAAAACCAGTAACTGTGATTTAAACAAGCAGAGGTTCTGCTTCCATCTAATGGTAATTTTGGAGCCACATTGCTACCGTTGTCCCCTGCTGTCCTCAGTATTTTGCTTTGTATTTTTACAGTTGTCACATCACATTGCATGATGGCTGACTCTGCTCCAGGCAACAGGACCACCTTCAAAAGCAGAATGCAGAGGCGAGCCAGGGTGGCAAACCCTTTCATCTCCTGTGGACTGCTCTCGTTAGGAAAAGAAATAACTTCCTAAAAAGTTAGCCAGTACGACTTCTGCACCTCACTGACCAGTACCGGCTCCCACGGCGGGCCCTGACTCTGAGGCAGGCCGGGGCAGTCAGGGTCTTACACAAAAGATGGCACGGTGCTAACGGCCTAGTTAAAAGGGTCCCAGACTTTCTCAGTTCGCAGCTCCGCTGGCGTTTCTGTGATTCTGTTCGCAGTGCCCCGAGGCAAAAGAAATGCCAATAACTCCTCTTTTTTCAGTAGCTGGGACCAAACAACATGATATATATTCTATATTCATACCCTTTCCAACTTAGGAGCCATTTGAGTAAACACTATACACCAATTGTAAAATAACAGTAACAATTTTTAATAAAATTAAGTGTAAGCCTGTTGGACACTGCAGACCTCTTGAATTTTAAAATTAGATTAGACACTAATCCCTTCTTTTGTATTCCATGTTGATTCCCACGCAGTACTTTCTACGTATCACACAAATCACCCCAAATCCTGCCTCACAAAGATATGGCATCCTGGAAAAGAAGGTAGTCAGATCTAAGGGAAAAACCAGGAATTGCCTTGAGTTAGCTCAAGAACTGAACTCCTGTCCCCTGGAAGAGGAGTGCAGAGTGGAGGACGATTTCCTTTGCAACAGGTGCTCTGTCAACAGAATGTCAGCCAGATTTTTCTCTTGTCAGCTCAGTGCCTGACCCCTGACAAGGGGCCCGGAAAAGCTCTGCACACTGAGCTTCTCAGGGCTCCTCTGGCGCTAATGGCTTCACTGTTCAACCACACAAGGTTCCAGGTTCAGAATTACTCTCTCTTACTTACCATTCCTCAGTGGCCTTCTGATATCCATAAAGCTGATATCTTTAATCAGTGGTAGACGCTCAGAACTCTTTATTTTCCATATGCATTGATTATTTTAAAAATTACATTCCTATCATTGCAGTGGAGTTTCAGAAGGGGGAAAAAACAGTGTTGATGCAACATTTTCAACCAGAAGTCCAGAGCAGATTCTGAAAATTACTTAACTGGCAGGAGGAATGATCCAAGTACAGAACTCCAGGTGTTACCCCATATGAAGGAGGTGCTTTTATTAGAGAATACATGACCGTCCATCATTTATACCCGAGGTTGTGGGAGACCATGTATTTTAGATATTACGAAACTCCTATCACTGACCAGATATCTAATATTTCAGGATGTTCTAATAGTCACCCTATCACCACCCCTCTCCGTGCCAACAGTGCCCTAGTTAATGCAGGATTTTGTCTAAAACAAGTCACCTCCTATTTCAAATACCCGTCCATTCTTTCACAGTGACCTCCTATGTGCATGGGTATTAGAATGAAAATAAGCTATAAACTAGGTATTACTGGGGCGCCTGGGTGGCACAGTTGGTTAAGCATTTGACTCTTAATCTCAGGACCTGATCTCACAGTCTGGGAGTTTGAGCCCCACATCTGGCTCTGAGTGGATGGCGTGAAGCCTGCTTGGGATTCTGTCTCTTCTACTCTCTGTCCCTCACCTGCTTGTGCTCACTAGCTCTCTCTCCCTCTCTCTTTCTCTCTCTTTCTCCAAATAAATAAATAAAGTTAATTTTTTTAAAAACTAGGTATTATTAACTCCAGGCAATTGGCCATGGGCAACAGATTTGGGTGTAGATTTTATCAACCTCTAATTTAGCAAATGTTTGGCATTAAAAAAGTAGTCTTTCAAAAAAACTGCATACTTTAGATTCTATTGTCTACTTTCTATTCCTGGATAACATTTTTGAAGACAACAGTATCTTGTTATTTCTATTTAGGAAGAAGATATGCGAGGGAAGAAAATAATATATACACAGATTTAGCTACAGATTATCAGATTCAAAAAGTCCCTACTCATTCCCCCTACTCAGTTCCCTGCAAGACTCTAAAAGAGTCATTTTCTTTGAAAGTCTGGATGCCAGGGGTCTTCACATTTGTAAACATGTGACCAGGGCTCACTGTTGAGCCTGGAATCAAAGTTCATAGTTATAACTTTATCTATTTTAGATAAAAGTGTTCGGAAACAAACAGTAGCTTCTCTTTGACCTTTACACCGGACCTGTGTTAAGTTCGGAGTCTGCGGACTAAGAACCATGCCTGCGCACGTCTGTTTCTTCATTTCGAGTAAGAGGCGTGCTGGCAGGCAGGTTATGGACACTCACATACGCACTTGGTCATCAGCACATCTGGCAAACACACTTCTCAGGATTTTATCAGCTTCGAAACACTTGCATTGCTAGTATTTAAAATGAGAAGTTTTCAGGCATAAGAAGGCAGGGGAAAAATTGGATGGATTTTATTTTTATTGGACAAATCAGTCATTGGATCTTACTCTTAAGGCTTCCTTTCAAATTATTTGTTTTCTGGAGCTAGCAGTTCATGTTAAAAAGTAAGTTTTTGGATTGGATAGCTTTGAGGAAGCCATGCATAGGTTTTTAACCAACCCAAAATATTATTCTATCTCTCTCTCCTCTCTCTCTGTCTTTGTCTCTCCTCTCTCTCTGTCTTTGTCTCTCTCTTCTCTCTCTCTCTCTCTCTCTCTCTCTCACACACACACACACACACACACACACACACACCAAGTTATTTTGCAGAATTTCCCAATGAAGGTAGGCTACCATGTGTGAAACAGTTCTAGGTACTTCAGTGAGTTGTCTTAAACTCCTGTATAATATTTGGCTTCTTAATACGCATATTAACATTCAGATTATTTTATTACTCTGTACATAGAACTTTCCATACTGATTCACCTCCTGCTTGAGGTTGTAAATTTTTAGAGGCATAGACCATGATTTTCCTTAGGAAATAAAACTGCAGCATGTGCACATTACTAAAACTGTAGTAAACTCTTAAGAATTATATGCAGAAATATTTTTTCAAAATAAGAGATCCTGGTTGCAAGCAAAACAAACTGATACTGGCCACCATATGTATGCAAGAAGGCAGTACAGCGGAACGATAATGTGACTCACACGACTCTCAGTGACTTGGGTTAGAAGTTGCACAGAAGCCAAGGCGGCCCCAAGGAGCCAGGAGTTAAGACCCAGCCTGTCTTTGACTCACCAGCACCTGGCCCGAGTAAGGAGCAAATAACCGGCCAAATCTCAGGTGCACGCCCACATAATAGTTGTGAGGGAATTAAGAAGGGAGATGTGGTCCTCTGGGACCCTTCCCTCTGGGAAGGGAAGCCCTCTCTTTCTCACCAGCCAACCCACAGGGGAATCCTCAAAACCAGGATTGGGGGTAAATTTTGAGCAGGCAAAAAATTATAACTTGACTGCCTAGTAACCTCAAACATGCTTTATCCTACATTACATTTCCAATCAAGAATGTTCCTCTGAAAGTAATGGAATAAATTTTTACAAACAGAATTATGCACATTTGTCCTCCAAAGAAGGCAAGGTCTCATTAGCCCAGGCTCACTAGATCATGTCCATTTCTCCTGTAAAACCATTATGCCTGATCTCAATTCTTCTTTGATTAGAATGATCCTAAAGTACCCAAGTTAATTAAGTTCTCCTTAAAGGATAATTCATATATCTTAGGCTTCCTCTCAATTTGACAACTGTTTATAGAAACCTAGATCTTTTAGTTTATCTGTGTTTAAAATATCTCAAACTCTAATTCCAAAAAACCCAGGATTTGATATGAGAAGTACCATCCTCTCTCAAATTGTTTTTGTCTTCCAGTTTTGTCTAAACACCCCATTTTGTTACCTTTTTTTTTTTTTTTGCAAAAGAGAAAATGAGTACTTCTGATTGTCTTTGCATTGTCTTCTGAAGTGAGACTCCAGAGCAAAAGTACACCTAGTTCTTTATCAGTTTAGTTCCGAAAGAGTAGCTTATAATGTAACATTTAATATTTAGGCATTGTGCTCTTACATTATTCTTAAATTCTGATTAGCTTTAATGGGACCATAGTGAATTTCTTTAGGAAAGAATGAGCTCCATTTTCTTATACTTTGATGCACTTGCAATCCTGTACTATGCTTTAAGTCCACAAATGAGTAGACTCTCAACATTTAGAAAATGATGAGTTGGACTGGAATGCACTATGAAATGGGGAACTTTTATGAACTCTCTAGAAATTCCTCAGTCTAGAAGATGCAGAAATTCACAACACCATAGTTACATAGCTCCTTAGGATAGAAATAATATTTCCAAATAATTATGTACATAGAAAGAAAACTTAAAAATTTTAAACCTTTTAAAAATTAAAAATCCTATTAGAGAAACCTAACTTTAAATGGTACAATAGTAGATTTGAGAATCTTATAAATGTTAAACATGAACATTTTTTTTAGTTTTAAAAAGTTTCTATTTACTTGAAGAGGGGGGGAGGATGAACAGGGGAGGGGCAGATAGAGAGGGAGACAGATGATCCAAACTTGGCTGATAGCAGAGAGCCTGATTTGGGGCTCGAACTGTGAGAGCAAGACCTGAACCCAAGTCAGACACTTAACTGCTGAGCCACCCAGGTACCCCAAAATGAAAATATTAAATATGATTTTATTTCACTAAAAGCCTTAAACCAACCTGAAGTCTATTTAGAATCCGTTGAAATAAATAGAATTTACTTAAATAGTTCCAGTTCTACAAATTTTAAATTTTGAGTGTCTATCCAATTCTTTTTGATGCATATTTCAGTGGGCTTACATACAGAATGAGAATATGACGGCTACTGTAAGGATTGAAGTAAGTAATACATGGAAAGAAAATAACATAAGATACAATAGTACTTACATTCCACCTATTGCCTATCGGAATAAATATGCTTTACTTTGAGATTTTTAATTTTAAAAATCTAGACATATTCTGGGGCTTTTATAATGACCTTTCGTATGGACGATTTTAGAGTTTAATAGCTCATGTTCAAAACTCCGTGCTAATGCAAGACCACAAAAGTATTCTTAAAGTTATGCCAAATTGAGTGATATGCTTCTTGTTTATACATAGCAATCAGAGCAAGCACTTTATGAGTTTGAACATATGGGGAAAATTTAGCAAATGAACTTTTTATCTTAAAAGTTAATAGACTCTCCACATGTAGCAATACATTAGTGAAGCTATTATCAGGGAAAGATTAAAGAATAAAGACACAAATAGATGGAAAGTGTGTGTGAGAGAGAGAAAGAGAAAGAAAGGAGAGGGAAGGTATTATCAGAAAACGTGCATAGTGACACGTTGAAGGGAGTGAGAAAAAGTAACGGAAGCAGCATTCACATGAGATTTTCAATGGTTAAGTCCAGTTCTCAAACTTCAGTTTAGTTCTTCATAATCACCTTGAAGGCCTTGTTAAAACACAGGTTGTGGAACCCCACCCCAGGATTCTGATTCATAGGTTTTAGTGGAACCCCAAATTTTGTCATCTAACAAGTTCCCAGGTGATACCAATGCTGCTGGTCTGGGGACCCCACTTTGAGAACCACTGGTCTCAACAGATTTTTATAGCAGATTGGTGGCCTACTGCTTTGTTCTCCTGCTTGATAAGAAATCTAAAACATGTTTTGACGAATAATATATATAACTGATACTATTCAGGTTTTCCCAGGGTTTACCAATTATTGTGAAGAGTGGGTTATTAAAGTCTATTCAATACATATATATTCAAGAGGAACATTGTCCCATGCCCTGAGAGTTCCATGTAATATAGAGCTTGTCCAAAAAGTACATTTTAAAGTGTTTAAACCTAAGTTAGATGCAATAAACATTTTTGGCCATAGACAATAAGTAAGAATAGAGAACATCACATGTGTGGATACAAATGAAGACAACAAAGACATTCCATTCTTCCCATTTCAGAAAGGCAAAAACTAAAATGTGTTATTACATCCTATGCCCTATTGGTGGAAGTTGCAAATGAGGACACCCAGAAAGGGTGATTCCAGGGTTTATCTAGGGGGTGAGACTGCCATCCTTACTGTACTTACTTACTGTAGTTTCTTACATTAAAACAAAACGATAAAATGCATTGCCTGAGTAACAAAAATACACTGTGATGTTTTATAAATTAGTCTTACTTCAGTACAAGTTATAGATGTAAGTAACGGTTTTAAATTTCACTTGTGTCTTTTGTGAAGTCAAAATGTCCTTTATTTTATAGTTAAATTTGGTAACTCTGTGAACAACATATTTAATAAATTATTGGGGGTGGATGGTAGAGTGGCCCAGGAGGGGAAAAGGTCCACAGAGACAGGCCACAAAATCACCCGGAGAACGGGGCTCAGCCCTGAGTGGAGGAAGCATGGCGCTGTCCACTTGGGCTGCAGGACTCGTACGTTATCTTAGACACCTTCTCCCTGCAGAAATGCCCGTTAGCCGATTAACTGCTCCCTTGTGTCCCCAACCGCCCTGACCACGCAGGTTAATAGCACTGCTTCTGGGCTAGCTGATGTTGCTATATTCTCATATTTTTAAGGAGTTATATACCAAGGAAGCACAGGCCAAATAAAGTACATATATAACTTAACAGGGAACAGTGAACCAAAAGTCATGCCAGATTTGCAGCCATTCCCTTTACTTCCTTAAGCAAATATTCTTTATTCACAGGAGAAACTCTTCTATGACAATATGAAATAATCTTTCCTGAATGTCATTAGAAATTATACAATATATATATATATATTTGGAGGTAAAAGAACCAAAAAAGAAAAACCTGACAAAAGTCAATATCAAAACCTCTATTGCCATACTTCCTAAAACATATGGAAGGAATTAAAATTGTCTGCAATTTACTTTTCTTCTTATTTAAATCACATAAAATATTAGATGAACTAATCATGTTTCACACTAAAGAGGTTAAATGAAGCTGGAAAATAGTAAAGAAATTAATCCACATTTAGGACAAAGTTAACTTGTTTTGTAAGCCTCTGGGAACCACTTAGCAGAAATTACATAATCTTGCATAATAGCAGATCGACTGAATACTCTAGAAGTTTGCTGATTTAGCATTTAATTCTTGCAGAGCAATTATTGGGAAGAGAAGTTCTGTCAGATAATAAAATTAATATTGCTACAGTATTTAGATTTTTACAATCTCTGAAGATGGATTTCATGGAGATGAAGTGTGTGTGTATTGTATTGTGCACATGCGCACACACACCCCTTCCTCTGCTAGAACAAAGCCTCATTCTTTAACCATACAAATAAATCTCTCTTCATGATTCAGTTGATCAAACTACGCAGTCAACGGCTGATCAATGGATGAAATGCATGGCTATTTCTTTTTCATCAATCCTAAGCTTGAGCAGATTTTCTGTTTTTTCTGTTTTCTAATGTCACAAAACAGGTATCCTTTAGTAAAATCTTGATACCTGTGAAATACCCCTTCCTAACCCAAGTAAGGCTTCTAAGTTGATAATTTTCCCAAAAATAGTTTTTTATTTCAATAGTAAAAAAAATTTATAATACTCAAAAAATTAGAATATGAGAAACATGAATCTCCATTTTCTAGAAATGACTCTCCTGCTATTACGTGACTTTTTCATGACTTCAGCACTGGGATTGTCCTCCCTCTACACAATCTACACTGCTTCTTGAATTATCTTTCTGAAATCTACAACCTCCTTTGGTTGCAGAATGAGATTCAAACTCCTTACCAAAGATAGAGCCTAATGCACCTTTTGAGTGCGGCCTCTTCTCTCTACATATAATTCCACAGAGCCTTTTCTCATCCCTCAACACCCTGTACTTCCTGTGCCATCCATTCTCTGCACTTCCTGTGCCCTCCCCAGGAATCTATCCCCATCATCATCAGCTCTGAGCTCATCTAGTTGACACATGCCAGCTTGGAGTGCCAGGATCCCAAAACTTCCTAGATGAGCACAGTGTCTTCACTTTATAGCCCTGTGTTAATTCCTCAGTGTGCCACTGGGAGAAAGGCTGGAGCATGAGGAACAGAATTTACTGACGGTTTAGTGACAGAAGAAACTACAATATAGCAAATGAAACATGACTATTTATAGGAAGAGTAAAGAAGACCAAAGACCTTCTCATGGAGTCCCCCACTGCTAATTCTAATCATCTCTCTCCATGCTATTTAATGGTTTCTTACTCCTTAGATTAAAACCATGTTTCAATAGCACCACAGTCTATACCTTTCTCTCTGTAGGAAAATCCAATGCCTACTAACATCAGGTAATGTGTTTCCCCATGCCCACCCCCAACCAGGACAGCCTGGTAGACACACAGTCTATAATCAGTCTATGGGAAACACAACATGTTTCCCAAATCTGAGATATGATTTCAAAAATCATACCATAATCGGACTTGGGCATGACAGTGAGCAGTTTGCCTTGGCTCTCGCATCCTGCAGAGTGGTCCAGAGCTGGCTCCAATGCTCATTCTCTTTGAGTTCTCTCCACCTAAGAGGGAAAGACATGACTCTTTATCCTTCCTGCAGTACCAGCCTCTTGCGGGTTACTCTGGAGAGGACGTACACACAAATATGTACGTTTGCCTAAATGCATTCATTCAATAGATAACTTTGGAAACTTCTTATGCTTCACCCACTGTGATCAGGGATATGTTTACAGTTGTGAGCAAAGCAGATTTGGAGTGGGTCATGTGAGGCAGTCAAGTCATGTCAAACACAAATCTTTAACTAGATGGTGTAATCAGCAGAGCAAAAGAAAATTGTAAGACATGCTCAAATTGTCCACACAGGGGGACCTGACTTAGTCTTGGGGTCAAAGAATGTGTCCCTGAGGAAGTGACTCTGAATTTTTATCTGAACCATAAGTATCGATTAGGTGAAAGAGGAAACCTTGTGACCAAAGGAAGCATCTCTTCAGGCTCAGGACTGCTCCAATTCTAAGGCTGAGTAAGACAGACTCAAGACACATCCATCACTCCTGCGAAGCACAATTCCAATAATACACTTCTGTTATGGTGCATCAATAAAACCATATTCATACATGAAGAACTGTATTTTTAAGTCCCAATCTGACTAGATTTAAAAGTAAATATATACATTTATCTTATATTTGAAAAGCTCTTTCTTTCAACATTTTAACACCAGCTAGTGCTAACATTATCTTTGGAACCATTTTCCTTTGATTACACAAATCTCAATGGCACTTTATCTTCTGGCAAATAATAGACTGATTATATACATTTGCTTTAACCTTCTGAAATTGCTGGGAAAGAGCATATCTATAAATACACTGTGATAATTGATGGTCAAAATGCCAGTCGGGATCTGAGCACATTGAACAATTTTAAGCTCAAGAAAAAGAACAAGTTAAAATTGCTCTAAGTCTGTATTGCTTCTGAAGATTCCTTCCTCTATGCACTATGATTTCTGAATGGGCTCTAGTGATATTGTTACATTCATAATATGTCTCTCTTCTGAGTAGTCAAAATACAACCTTTATATTTTCTTAACCTATTCATTCCGTAATGCTTGGTTAAATGCATATGTAAAAAATGAAAAACTCACAAAGAAATCCATATAGAACAGACACCTATCGAATTAAAAATAAAAGTCTCTTAATCACCAATCCCCAAACTTGCCATCAGAGTTTTCTCTATGTTTTATTTATTTATTTATTTTGTCCTTAACAATACATCTCACAGCTCTTTCCAAATAAGCCCTGGAGAACCCACCCTATTGTATTCTACATTATGACTGCATTTAACCTGTCTATATTGATGACCATTTAGTTCCTTCTCCTTTGTTCCTGTCATAAATGCCATAATACTAGATAAAACACTTTTGCAAAGTATACAGATACTTCTGTAAATATACATTTCAGCATATGTAGCAGACATACTAATACTCTCCATACATAACATTTTCTTCGCTGCATTGTTAGACAATACCATGTGACTACTGTATCCAATGAAATGGCCAGGCAAAGTCCACGATTTGATCCTCCTGGTTTTCCCTGCCCTGCCATAGTAACCAGGAATCTGAGTGTTCCAGAAGTTTCCACCACAAGATAGAGGAGCTTCCATCTGACTGGCTACATGAATCTGAACCTTCCCCCCAACTCCTCAATCCTAACCTGCATTGGACTTCCAGCGAGTGTAATAAATAATTTACTATCAAGAAACGTTTGCATCTCTATCATGACATTTGGTCCATGGGGCTTGGGGGGGTCACTAAGTAGACAACCTGTGCATATAACTGTACCCATATATCTCAGGTTTATGAGCCACCATAGAAATTATCTCTCCATATCATGCTGACCAGGAAAGTTTATGCTCAGAAATTTTTTAAAAAATCCCCAAGCCCTTTCTTTATAAGATTTTTACCAAATAAAATTATTTAAAATCTTATACATATGTATGTATGTGGGTGTGTATACAAGTATATGTTTATTTTAACTGTAGTTTTTATTATAATGCATTAGGTTTTTTTAATTTTACTGTATAATATCGTTCTTCTTGCTTGTTCTGCACTCCATTCTCTCTTTCAGCCTACGGACTGATACTTTAACTTGACCCCTAGTCTTTCTTCCTTTTACCTGAAGCCAAGAAATTGTCTGCCTCCATGGATAATGGAGATTATCCGTCCTTTAATTCCAAACAACTATTCCAGCACTCTGTTGGAATTACATGAGCATTACCATTAAGTTAAATGATGTAATGACCATTATTGACTGGTGACATATGTATGGCCATGCATAGCATATGCATTATAATTCACTTCTTTGGATAAGTATCCCTACCATGAACCTTATCTTGAGAGCACATGTCAAAATTGTTAACTTGATTTCATATTTTTTTGCACGATTATTTGATTTTTAGATGACACCTCTATACTGTAAACTTTATGAAAGCAGGGTGCCGTTTGTATCACTGCTGTACTTCAGCCCGAACCTTGCAAGAGCATCAGGCTCATTCAATTTGCTCAATACACACTTTTAGAATACTGCATGTTGTTTAATTATAATGATGGGTGCTTTCATAATTAAAACAGTGATATTCATAGCAAACTTTCAACAAAAATATTTGGCACATGAATACATAATTTGAGAAGATCATTATTGTCCCTCTTGATTTTCCTTTATACTGATTGCACTGAAGTTTTATTTCATGTATTTTGTCAAGTATTTAGATATGTTATAATTTTTATGTGCTCATATGTACCTGTACGCCCTGATAAATATCCAGTGTAGATGAGGATTTGCATTATATACATATACACATGTGTGAGTGAACTGTGTAAAATATTCATTTAAATCAGTTGTTCTCAGGGGACAATTTTGCCCTTCTCTCCAAGGGACATTTGGCAGTGTTTGGGGACATTTCCGGTTTTCACAACCCAGCAACAGAGGCTACTGGCTTCTAGCAGATAAAGGTCAGGAGCGCTGCTAATACCCTACAATGCACCACCGCCACCACCAAAAGAAAGACTTAGGCCAAAATACTAATAGTGCCAAGACTAAGAAATCTTGACTGAAACCATGACCTTTAAATTTTAAATACAGAAAAAGTATAAAGCATCTTTTTCCCCTGACTTAACATATTTGATATATGTTATTCAGAACAAGTACTGGTTCCTTTTGTTGGAACTGAAAATGTTTAGCTTCATCGAACTATTACAGTCCATATAGACTCAGTGTGATCCTCGAAACTAGAGGAAAGTGAAGGAAGCTTCTATTTCTAGCATGTCTTTCTAGGCTAGGCTCCTCCCACTGGACCTTGCTGTCTGAAGTGGGTCTACGTGGTGTGGGGGACACGGAGGACTCTGCCCAGATGCACGGTCAGCTCTTAGAGGACAGTGGATATGAGCTAATGCGTAATCTTAAAGTCCTCTATAAAATCTGCTTCTATATATCCTGGTTCTTGGTGGTTTTATGTGAGGGCTTAATCATCTTCTGCATTAGCAGTAAGTATAATTCCCTTGTGTGCCCAGAATGGACAATGTGAAAGATAAAGCAGTGCTTTCCATTCCCCGGGGTGGGGGTGATCATCCTTATGACGCTCTAGGCCACTCGATTAGGCTTTTACAAGGCAACAAAGTAAGCTGTTCCCTAGGTGCCCCAAGCAGCAACTCTTTTAAAACACATTTACCTAAAACACTTTGAAAACTGAGTTTTACCATTCCTTCACAGCCTCGGAGAATTTAATAATTTATAGGTCTGCACATTGACCATAGAAATATTTTGTCATTGATGTTTCCATTAAATTGTACTTGCTTGAAGTCAGCATGGAGTTGAAATTCTTTCCAGTGAATATTCTGATTTCTTTCATTCATTTATCAAGGATGCTTACTGACAGATTACATGAATAGAATCCTGCCTTTGGACATCATTTTTACAAGAAAGGAACAATCACAACATTAAGATTTCTTGTGAAGAAAAAAAAAAACCTTCCACATCAATAAAAAATGTATTTCTCATCATTTCCTTGATTTCACACAGTAGAAAACTTTCTACTCAACTTATCCTTAAATTCAGGATAAGCCCCTTTAGAGGAGAAAGAATTCAGACCCCATCTGGGAACTTGCTCCGGCTCCTCCACTGAGACCTAATGACCAGGTTAGGGAGGGGAGGGAGGGAATCCTGGGTTTTCTCAGATTCTCTGAATTCTGAGCAGCAGCATACTTAAAGATCTTATTTACATCTTCCTTTTCCCCCAAGTGAAATGATAAGAATGTGGTGATAAACTGAAGACAGTGGATTTTCAGCTAGCTGTTTAATTAGAATTTAAGACATTAAATGGATATTTATTGAGCTTTACATGTGTGTAATTATAAAGTATAGGGGGATTAGATACAAAAGGGAGTATATTTTTTAAATGTTTTTAATGTTTATTTTTGAGAGAGAGAGAGAGCGCTAGTAGGAGAGGGGTAGAGAGAGGGAGACAGAGGATCTGAAACAGGCTCAGAGCCTGACATGGGGCTTGAACTCGGAAAGAACAAGATTAAACCTGGGCCGAAGTCAGGTTATAATCGACTGACTCACCCAGGTGCCCCCAAAAGGGAGTATATTTTAGCATAAGGAAAAAGACGATATAGCCATTATACATGATAAGCTAGTGTTAAGTGATTCTGTGCTGGAGGGAAGAGGTATCATTTCAGCTGACATTTCTAGAGTCTCACTGACAAATAGTAAAATGATGCATGTCACATTTATAATTTTGAATTTTGTAGTAGTCAGATTATATAATATAGTGAAATTCACTTTAATATTTAATCCAATATAACCAAAATAGTATTTTAAAAGGCAATAAATAAAAATTATCAGATATTTTACATTATTTTTGTAATAAGTTTCTGAAACTTGAGGTATATTTTACTACAGCATTTCTCAACTGAACTAGCCCTATTTCAAGTGCACAGTAGTCACATATGTCTAGTGACTACCAGGTTGGAGAGTGCAGCTCTAGAGTTTTGAGCAGGTTACCCAGGCTATGGGGAGTCAGGAACAAGCTGAACAATGCCGTGCTCCACTGTGAAATGCAACAATGCTTTTCTGCACTGGAATACAGAAAATGGGCAAAGGGACTCTCAACTGCTTTGTATATTCTTTGGATTCTGGTTCAGCTTATGGTAAGGCTGCTGGATAATACACTGTCCCACCATTCTCTGCTATGACCTTTCAGTGATAAAGACTTAAGCATCTTTGCAGCCAGTAGACAAAGGTCCTAGAGAGGAGGGACTGTGTCTAAGCTGTTCAGTATTTGGCACTGGGGCCACGCTCAGGAATTTTGGCTCAACAAATGATGCTAGAGCCCTACAAGCAGGAATGCAGACAGAAGATTAAAGACTGAAATGAAGTTTGCATGTTACAAAATTTCTTTCAAATATAAAATATGCAACTAATACATATAAATGTTAATATTTGAACATTAATAAATACTTGACAAAGACAGGATGAGTATTCTCTTCAGTTTCATTAAACATTAGACAGGTTTCTTCCTGACCACAGGCCCTGACTTCCTTATTCTTAGAAAGCTGACTTTAAAAACTTGCAAGAAAACTAATAGGCAACCAACAGAATGGGAAAAGATAGTTGCAAATGACATTATCAGATAAAGGGCTACTATCTAAAATACACAAGGAACTCACCAAACTTCACACCCAAAAAACAAATAACCCAGCGAAGGAATGGGCAGAAGACATGAACAGACACTTCTCCAAAGAGGACATCCAGATGGCCTACAGGCACATGAACAATGCTCAACATCACTCATCATCAGGGAAACACAAATCAAAACCACACTGAGATACCACCTCACGCCAGTCAGAGTGGCTAAAATGAACAAATCAAGAGACTATAGATGCTGGCGAGGGTGTGGAGAGACGGGCACCCTCCTACACGGTTGGTGGGAATGTAAACTGGTGCAGCCGCTCTGGAAAACAGTGTGGAGGTGCCTCAAAAAACGATCCATAGAACTCCCCTATGGATCCATTATACAATAGCACTGCTGGGGATTTACCCAAGAGATACAGAAATGCTGATGCATAGGAGCACATGGACCCCAACGTTCATAGCAGCACTGTCAACAATAGCCAAAACATGGAAAGAACCTAAATGGCCATCACCTGATGAGTGGATCAAGAAGATGTGGTATATATACACAATGGAGTATTACATGGCAATGAGAAAGAATGAAATCTGGCCATTTGTAGGAAAGTGGATGGACCTGGAGGGTTTCATGCTAAGCGAAATAAGTCAGGCAGAGAAGGACAGAAACCATATGTTTGCACTCATAGGTCTAACAGGAAAACAGGAGAAACCTAATGGAGGACCTGGGGGAGGGGAAGAGGGAAAGAGAGTTGGGGAGAGAAAGGGACGCAAAACTTGAGAGATTATTGAATGCTGAAAATGAACTGAGAGTTGAAGGGGAAGGGGGAGGGGGGAAAGAGGTGGTGGTGATGGTGGAGGGCACTTATGGGGAAGAGCACTGGGTGTTGTATGGAAACCAACTTGACAATAAACTATTTAAAAAAAAAAAACCTTGCAATTGTAAATTCTTTCTCTGCCCCTTTGAAATGTATACAACCCAGGAACTATTTCTCAAGTGTGTGGGAATCAACTCTTTGAAAGTAAACATCTAAGGAGACAGCAGCCCTATCTCCCAGTCTCTGTGGGAGAGTAGGAGTCTAACTTTGATGGACACCAATTAGTAAGTAAATGTCCTAACCACAGTAAAAAACATTTGTAAGCTCAGGAATAATTTAATGTGCTCAACACATCCCATTGATCAACCTCCCCCTTAATGTCTTCCAGTGTTTTTCCACTAGCTCCTCCAAAGCTCAAAAATCCCTCCCACCTTTTGTTTCAAGGAGATGCCTTCAGTCTCCCTTCCCTTTTGCAGCAGCCTCAATAAAGTCTTCCTCCCATTTAACTTTGTCTGGTACAATTTTTGTTTTGACATAATTTGTTAAAGTATAATTTTCCTAGTTCCAAAAATAATGTAGGAAATAAAGTAGAGCTAAATAATATCAAACATAGCAGGAAAAGAAGAAAAAAATGAACATAGGTGGTAATAATGGAGCCAGCCAAACTGCCCTGAAAGTCTAGCTAGAAAAGGTGGCCATGAGAAAAAAAAGCTATCTAGCATTCACTGGGGAAAGACAGGATAGGATATTACAAGCCAACCTGGGGTAACAGTGGTTATGTGGGGGGAAATCAATTTATAAATATTGTCTTGAAATGTACAACCTTACCCATAAGTTGAGATGGTCCAGGCATATCACCCATTTTATCTGTCTAGGTAAGATGTCTTTCAATCTCTCATGGATGTCTCTAATCATATGCAATATTCTGTCATCTTGTAAGTGACTTCCTCATTTTGTCCCTTTTCACTCTGAATGTTCCATGGGCTCTTGGCTCTCCTGGCTATGCGTGAACTCTGACCTGGATTTTGAAGGTTAATCTCTAGTTATCATGGGCCTTTTATAAAGTCCTGCCTGACTTATAGGTCAGGACCCATCATCAGCTTTATCCTCCGAATTTTTCCAACTGTCCAGGGAATATATTCTTGTTCTAGGATGTGCTAAAAACAGCAGGATATTCTTACGTGAGTCAGATGAATAGATCATTAGCCTGTGGAGTGTGGCATTTAGAAATGTTTTATAGTCAAACATCTGATCAGAACATTTATGAGTAGTGCTCACATAAATCCTTCAGCAAATTATATCTATAAATGCAAATAAAAACATCTTGGAAGCATATTTTCCATCATTAATCATAAATACGTTGCTCCTCACAGTTATGAATTCAGCAAAGCAAGCAGAGTTTTATGTAACAACGATCTTAAAACACTGTTAAGTGAAATATAAGATATGTAAATTAAGATATTTAGCCTAGCCAAACAATAAAGTCATTGGAATTAGTAACAGTATAAACATATCATTAGAAACTAATCCTCTTTTCCATGTCTCTAGCATAGACATGTATGATTATTTATATGAACCAACAATCACCAGATGTGTATTACCAAAATCAGCATCAGGAAAGCTGTGTAATTGGGTGTCTATTTTCCTTTATGAAAAATTGGCTTATTACCTCTTACATGCTCTAATGTTAAAATAGACACTAAAGTCTGTAGAGTCAAGAATCTCCGAATCGGCACGTAATATATTCTAGAAATATGGATGGGATTTTTAAAAACCATTTATAGTGCTTTCATGCTTCTTTCATCAAGCGAGCTCAGAACTTTTCAGTTTTCACAAATATACCCTAGAATTCTGTAAGTCACCAGAATAATGGATACACGTTGGCATTCTGTGAAAGGGGAGGTGCTTTCTCTCACTTTGGGAAAAATAAATGCATCTTCTCTGGGAACTTATTATTACATTTTTGTTTAGAAAACAAAAGAAACATTAAAAAAAGAACATTGGCTGTTTTTTTCTGTAGTACATATCAACTCTGAGAGTGCACAGGAATTTTAAATAAACACTATATATTGTTGAAATAAATTTCAAGTCTATATTTTACTACTCTCTATGAAATATTTTCCATGTGCTTCTGGTGATTTTTGCTCTTTCAAATAAGTCCTTTTTCAATTAAGCTATCAGATTTAAGTGCAAAGTTCTAACACAGATGAAAGTATCCACTAAGTGAACTATTATGTTCTTAATAACATATTTCCAAAATAATCATCAAAAGAGGCAGCGGCTGAGAGCAGTGAAGCGTGGCGGTCTCGGGGGTGTTGGCAACTTAGGAGTGCATGGAGAGTGCCTAGGATCTCCCTCCACCACCACTTCCTGGTCTGTTGGCCAAGGCCACATCCCTGGAAGCCCCTAAGTCCTCAGGGTCTCAAGCCTGGCTCTGCCACTGACAATCTCTGGCCACTGACCCCAAACAACAACAAGTATGTGAAGCTGAACATGGGCAGCTCATTGTCTACACCATGCTGTGCACCCTCACTGGCCGTGTAGAGGTGCCCACTGACGGGAGAGGTTGGGTGCTGATGGACCAGGGCAGCTGTCCCTTTGGTACAATCCTCAGCTACCGCCGGGCAGGTCCGAGTCACTGCTGGAGAATTCCAAAGAACTGAGGAAGCTGCCAGGGCGACCACAATGGCAGCGGGTGCTGGGCCTGACCTGACCAAGCACTGCCCGCTAGCACTGCCGCTCACAGGTCTTCAGATCAACAGGAAACACATTGCAGGAGCTGTAGCTAAGGAACCCCACCCAAGCCTCATCCATACCCGGACTAACTGAGATGCCAAGATTCTGGATTACAAGCTAATGCTCTAATGGGATCAAACTTCGGGGGCTCTTGGGAGGGGATAGCTGTTTTTCAATGGGAAAGATTTGAATCAAGGGGGCCAGAAGGTAGCCTGTGGAGCCCGCCGCCAAGGCAGTCCCCAGTGATTCTTACTCCCTAGTATTCATTCTTTCGTGTAGTTTCTTTCCACACTGAACAGGGCTGACAAAACCAGGTGACAAAAGACACTGAGGCCTCCACCTTGCTCTCTTTTGGATTATTTCCTCTGGAAAGCCAACTGTCATGTTGAAGGGACACTCAAGCAACCCCATGAGGAGGTCTAGATGACAGGCATCAGAGGTTCCTGCCAGTGGCCAGCATGAACTTGCAGCCACAGGAATAAGCTTCCTCAGACAGAACCCTCCAGACCCAGGCATGCCGTCAGATTCCTGCGGCACTGGCTGACTCATTACAGCCTCCAGAAACCCCATGCTGAGAGCACCCAGCTAAGCCACTCTTGAATTCTTGACTCACATAAATCTTTACTGGTGATTTAACAAATAAATAACCCATTAAGTATGCAAACTAATAAAAAGAATGGATGGAAAGATGACTACTTGCCGGTATTTAGAAATGGAACACAGTTTAAGGAATAAGCTCCTTTGAGGTTCAAGTCACATCATTTTAAATGTAGAGAATGAATCTATGCGGAAAAAAATTGATTATGAAGGGAAATGCACATCAGAATGATTTTAAAAAACAATGTGAGGGGCGCCAGGGCGGCTCAGTCAGCTGAGTGTCAGACTCTTGATTTCGGCTCAGGTCATGATCCCAGGGACACTAACGTGGAGCCTGCTTAAAATTCTCTCTCCCTCTGTCCTTCTCCCCCATTCACATGCTTGTGCTCTCTCGCTCGCCCGCTCTCTCTCTCAAAAAAAAGGTAACTTGAATATGAGAGAAGACGTTACTGGTGCTTTGAGACAAACACTCAAATACACTTCCTGTACTGACCTCACATCTTACATGATTTTTTCCTTCAATTTGTCCTTTTATTTCTTCAAAAATTTAATATCTGATGGCTTAAAGTTTCTTTCCAAAGTGAGAATTATCTGAAGAGAGGTGGGAACATATGACAGAATGCATTGATTTTTCATTATCTGCACATTTGCTGATTTACTGTATTCGTTTGTAGAAAAATACAGTTAAATTATTGTGAAGCCAGGATCAGCTTATGAAAAGCTAGAAAAAGGGCCCAAATAAACGCTCAGAGCCACTGCGTTATTGACTTAATGGTCTGTCTTAATGAGCTGTGTAACCACCCTCTGTTAAGCATGTTGCTTGTTTACCTAATTTCACATTGTGTTCTCCCTTCAATGTTCCAACGTTGAAGTCGTGGAGTAATTTGAATCCCTATTGATTGCCATCTCCTAGGGCTCTGTCTTGAACTGGTCCTGCTTGAACTGGTCTAAAACACTCTGACTGAAGGATGCTTAAATAACAAAACAGAGGTGGCCGCAAACAGTGAGATGTGCTTTACTTGCTCTTCCTCAGGCCAAACACACAATCATAGAATTTGTTTCATAAAAATGTCAGAGACACGTTTCATTTCCAACTAAGAATTTAAAATGCAGCCGATGTTGCATTTGTTGAAGCTGCGCCGGAGATTCAGACTTTGCATTAATGTCTCTCAGTGACCAGAACTCTAACTGGACCCAGTGTTTGAAAAGGGTTGATCACTCTTCTTGATGTTAGTCCTGACTGCACCCTTTTAAAGAATTCTAATCCCGTGTGCCTTCAAAGTTAAACTCCCAAAATCTACCTCAAATAAAATGCTGGATGATACACTGGATTAAATCAATTCTAATGATAACTCATTTGGATTCCAGCCAAACTATCCACTCAAAGTCAGTTGTAAGCAATTCTTCATTCTACAATACTTTAGTCTTCACTTGTCTTCTAGGCTCTGAATGGGCTAATACGCCTGCTCTGTTGAGGGTCTATTCTATAACACATCTAAGCTTCCTAGACTTAAGTGTGGGCACAGTGAAGTTATTTTATTCAAGTGTTACAACATGTATATATTGCCTCCATTTGCTTAAATCGGACACTATTTCATCAACTAGGAGGTGAAAAGTTTGTTTTCACAGGATTAAGTGTGAGAATGTATTCACAACTGGCACACATTAAACATTTAATACATGGCAGCTATTGTTACTTTTGCAGATTTTTTAAATTAAGAAAGTTTAAAATGTTAAGTTTTTATGGAACTATATATGCAGAAGAGTGCTCATGTAATCAATTTACAGTCTAATAAATTCTCAAAGGCTAAAATTTGAACATGAAATCTCAACATTTCCAAATAAAAATCTTGTTTTATATCACATTTTTTCTAATTTTTATCTCAGTGTAATCTAAACCCTAAGAAATGTTTAGTCAATACCATAGATTCAAAGGTACAACAGTATAAGCTTGAGGGTAGAGTTTTATTACCTATATACTGATCTGAACCTCTGTTCACAAAGCAATATAAATATGATCACTTTTCTTAACCAGGCATTACCTATTAAAAACAGATTTTTTCCTCTTTATGTGTGTGGGAGGTGAGAAGGGTATGAAGAATAGAATAATTTTTATTGAGTACTGTCAGACAGTACTGTGAGTACTGTCACGGGCACCGTGACGGACACTGTCGTGTTGTTCTTTCACGGTACGAGAGTGTATCCTCCCCGTATCCCTGTGCAGAAAATACTGATTTTTACAGATAAGGAAACTGAGACACAGACAGATGAATGGTCTTGCCCGATACCCACACCTTGTCCACAGAGCCCTGGAATTCCAATTCCAGTGCGACTCCATGGTCTCTCAACTGCCCCAGGCCAGCATGCACAGTGCAAATGTCCTCTTGTGATCCAATCATCCAGCTCCAGCAGTTCGTTTTTCAAGACTGCTGCTATTGAGTTTTATCATTACAAATACTCTTCCTCGTGTTAGTCAGACTTTTTTTAAAAATTGTTTCTCAGGTTCAGCTTGAATAAATTCTTTCTTACCTACAGGCCAAGAAAACACTTCCCCCAAGCCACACACTGTCTTTCTGTGCTCCATCTCGTATGGTCACCTTCCTCTCTATTAGGGTCAGAGAAAGTGAGCCAGAGAGGAATTTAAACCCATCAGCTAAAATAAGTCCAAATATAAACTTGATTAAAGCCCCTGGGTGTGTTTCTATTGGGAAAAGTCAAAATTCTGGATTATTTTACCTATTCCCACATGATTAATTACTGACTGAATATTTCTATTTGGAAGCTCATGTTCATCATTTTTTATCCGACCACATCCTGCCTCCATACTTTTTCTTTCCCTTTCATGTTTTCCCTAATCATCTGCTATGAAAAACCTGAAGAAATGTTGGACTCTTCTTCACCCATTCCCCTTTGTCCAAAAGGTCATTAAGTTCTAGGGTGCCTGGGTGGCTCAGTTGGTTAAGTATGCAACTTCGGCTCAGGTCATGCATGATCTCACAGTCCGTGGATTTGAGCCCAGGATCGGGCTCTGTGGTGACAGCTTGGAGTCTGGAGCCTGCTTCAGATTCTGTGTCTTCCTCTCTCTCTGCCCCTCCCCCACTTGCTCTCTAGCTCTCAAAGACATTAGAAAAAAAAATTTTAAGGGTCATTAAGTTCTGTAGAGTCTTCATTTGAATTGTCTGCCTCTCCCTCCCCCATGTTTCTTACTGTACAAAACAGACCAAGTGTTCACTGAATAATTCCTTCATCAATTTCTCACATCTCTGGTCTATTTCTCATCTGCCTTAAGCTGTTTCCGTTAACGATCCTCTTGCCATGTCTTTCTTCCACTTGCTCAACTTTTAAAGTAAAATCCTTCCTGCTGCCCAGTTATTAGAGTCTCATCCTGGCCATGCAAGTGCTTCATAATCCAGCTCATCTGGTCTTTAAAGCATAGACATTCTAAGTCTTACATCTGCTGCTCATGCTTTTCCCACAAATACCGACATGCTCACTCCCTTCATATGATTCTACTGTATTAAGAGAAGCCATGACATGATATTCTAAGCAACTTTATTCAGCACTATGCTGAATTAAGAAGGCAACAGGTATGTGAAAATTAAACTGAAGAGCAAACTATTAATATTTATTAAATAATGTCCAGGACATTTTTTTCTTTTTAAGAAGAGCATGATAAAAAAAATTTTTAAGGGGGTGCCCCTGGGTGGCTCAGTCCATTGAGCATCTGGTTTCAGCTCAGGTCATGACCTCATGGTTTGCGGGTTGGAGCCCCGCGTCAGGCTCTGTGCTGACAGCTAGCTCAGAGCCTGGAGGCTGTCTTCAGATTCTGTACCTCCCTTTCTCTCTGACCCTCCCCTGCTCACACTGTCTCTCTCTCTCTCTCTCTCTCTCTCTCTCACACAAAAATAAATAAAAACATTAAAAAATTTTTAAAAAGACCATGATATAATTAACTAATATAAGTATTTGTATTCCCTCTTTTAAAACAACTATACTTGTATGAAAACCCATTTACTTTCCACTGCCCAGAGGTTATTAATAACTTTTTACCATAAATTACAAAGCAACTGCTTTAATATTAGGCCTGATTTTCCACTTAAAAAATTTATCCTCCCTCAACATCTTGTTATAGGTATGAAGCCCATCATTTTAATATCAACAATCCCATTTTTCCCCTTTTCTTTTTAGCGTTCCCTTATTCTCATTATTGATTTCTTACATTGGTCACTATGCACTACTTTGTTTCCACTTAATTTATATCAGGGATATATTAGTTTCTCATGGTTGCAGTAACAAGTTAGAAAATGATTTTCTCTTTTTCTTCTGTATTGTGCTGTCTCCCAGTGTCTTGAAGAGTTGTCTGATATATTCCAGATCTTAATTAATATCTGTCAAATGAATAACTTCATTTTGTCTTCATTTTTATGATAATGCACACATCTTTCAGTGAATACAGCTGGCCAGCCACTAAAGGTTCTATCTTAAAAGTGGTGAGCCGGCTGGCTCTGAGAGGACTCATGTGAATGCTTGATCAACCAAGAGAGAAGTTATTACAGAGAGTTCCTATATTGGGAATCGATGTAGATCAAATGATTTCCCAACTCTCCTTCAAACCGGATTCTAGAGTTCCATATTTACTGGGGAATTGGCCTCATTAACATTCATACATGGATCCATGAGTGGAGTTTTCATTTTTTGTCCTTTTTTTCCATTTCTTAAGATATATTTTGATGCTATGTATCATGTATTTATTTCCTGTGGCTACAGTCACAAAATGCCATAAACTTAGGGGTTTAAAGCAACAGAAATTAATTCTCTCACATTTCTGGAAGCCGAAGTCTAAAGTCAGTGTCACTGGATAAAAATCAAACTGTTGGAAAGGCCGCACTCCCCCAAGAGATTTTAGGGAAGAATCTGTTCTTCCAGCTTTGGGGGCAGCCAGCACTTCTTGGCTTGTGATCGCATTACTCCGATCTCTGCCCACATGTTCATATCGTCTCTTCCTCTGCATCAAATCATCCCCTGTCCCCTTCCTACCAGGACACTTACGTTTACACTTAGGGCCCATACTGATAATACAAAATCATCTTCTCACCTTTCCTTCATCACAACTGAAAAGACCTTTCTTCCCTGTAATGTAACACTTATAGCTTCTCGGGATTCAAACTTGGTATCTGTGGGCAGCCACAGAGGCACCTACAGACATGTAGGTGATTACTCTAAGTCATTATGACTTAACTGTTACTCCAACTGTGCACAAATTTAAGGTCAGAAATTTCTATGTAACTGTAATTAAGTGATAACCAATAGGTGGTATTGAGGGTCATATTCTAATTCTTTTGTACCAAAGAAGAAAGAGTTTTAGAGAATATTTTGTTAATCAAATTTTAGTCCTGATGAAAATGGTGATTTAAAATATAATAAACACTTTAGAAAGACTACAGGTAACATCTGCAGAGAGCATTTCCTTGATGGGTAGTTTTAGTTAAATGCTTTCAAAGGGGAGGACATTTAAAAATTGGATCTATGTGGAGACTATTCATTTGCAAAACTTCACAAATTATTTTCTGAAGTTAAAAAACCAGGGTAAGAAAGAATGTAGGAGAAAAGGATACAATAAGAACCTGGAAGGCAAGGAGGGGAAAGCCTTCAATTCTGGAGTAAGATGTCATGGAAATACATTAGTGAGTGAGTTTTCCTAATTATCTATGAGCAAGAATGAGAAGTCCTCATTACACTCTGTTAGCCTCTTTGGAAAAATGTGATATTATTACAAGTTGTGAGGAAGTTTGGGATCCCAGACTCTCTAATTGTCATAGCTTTTTAACTCTGTCTTCCTACCTGTTTCCCATGAGATTTCTAGCCCTTTCAAGTTTGGGGGGAGTTTTCTCTACAAAACCTGGAAGTATTTCAAGAACTGCTTCTGGTGGTAATTCAATGCTTTCCTGGCTGATATTGATGGAAATAACACACTTCAGAAAAGCATGAAAATTTAAAGAACTATTTTAAACTTTTAAAACTGTTTCCATTTGATTTTAGCTTGACAGTTTAAAGTAGCTCTTATTTTATAAGAATTCTTTCACCTACCATCAACTAATGTCATAAAAAGGAAGCATTTGCTTACATAGCGTTTTAAGCTTGGAATAAAGAGAGAGAAAGACTGAGACAGCACATCTTAAATAATCAATGCTGTGTTAATATTTGGTAAATTACATTAACTCTAATTTTAATAAAAGGCTAAAGAACCATGTTTACTGGAACTATACATATCACTAATCCTGACTGGGTACAAAAATAAACATCATTCAAACATTTTCATCCATATATATGAGGGTTTAAACCACTGAAAATGTCACTGTACACATGGGTCTCTAATTAATATTTTCTTAGTTTTCCTTTTCTGTTAGTGGGACTTTAATCCTCAGTCACTGTGATTTCTCTCTCCCTATCCCTATTCCCTCTGCCAAATCCCACCTATTCAGAAATTCTGTTCCCAAGTTGGGAAGCACTGCTACTGGTCTAACTACAGTCAATGTCTATTACTGAAAAAACACTTTCTGCTTATTCATATAGTCGTGCACATTTCACTCCCTTCTTTCATTTACTCAGCAAATATCAGGTGAACATGCTGCAGGCTTTGGGCTGGATGCTAAGGACATAAAGACAAATTAGAAAGAGCTACTAGCCACAGGAAGCTTGTATCATAGGAGATGAGGCAGAAATATCAACATGAGGCCCCCCGAACCCAGCACCGCACAGAGGACAAGGTACATCCTGTGTTGTGGCCGGCTGTCTTGTGCACCGTAAAACACTCAGCAGTAATCTGGCCTATACCAGTAGATACCAGTTGCACGACCCCAGTTGTGACAACCAAAATGTTTCCAGACATCGCCAAACGTCCCTTACGGAGGGTTGCCTCCTGTTGCCCCTGGTTGAGAACCACTGTTATACACCAATGTGCCAGATTCAGAAATAACACACAGCCTAAAGTTGGAAGTTGAGAAAAAATCAGAGAAGGCTACATTAAAAAGGTGGATTTTGAGGTGCCTGGATGGCTCAGTCAGTTACGCATCCTACTCTTGATCTCAGCTCAGACCTTGATCTCAGGATCATGAGTTCAAAGCCCTGCGGTGGGCTCTGCACTAGGTGTGAATGCTACTTAAAAAAAAAAAAAAAAAAAAAAAAAGGTAGAATTTGGGCCTAGTCTTAAAGGACATGCATTGATTAGCGAGTTTTATATTGTTTCAGAAAATTCAGAGCAAGGGACATATCATACACAAAAGCAAAGAGGTGAAATTCTGCATGACTCATTTGTAGATAAGACAAGAAAATTAAGAAAACATGGGTGTTTTGAGAGCTATAATTTTAAAACAGCAAATGGCAATAAGGCTAAAGTTGTGGGAAATGTAAGATTATGGACGGCTTTGGGTGACATGTCAGCACAATGAACTCTGTCTTATAAAACCTGAGCAGCTGTTGCAGCGATATAGGGAGAATTAGATTTTGAATAGATGCCTTTTGTAGCCCCATTAGAGTATAAAGACAAATCTATAAGACAGAAATCATGTGTGTGTATTGTTTCCCCCTCTTTATGATGCACAGAAAAATTATACACATTCAGCAAATACTTGTTGAATAAATAATAACAGTAGTAACAATAACATTAAGCACTGCCATTTATTACTCCCTGTGTGTGTAGTACTACTTTAAATGTCTACTTGAATGACAAAGCAGGGGAGCATACCTGTGATGGGAAGAACCCCAGAGGCTAGGAAATGGTTAGAATGTATTAAATTATCACGTATTTTAGAAATAATCAGTAGGTGAGAGCAACACTAGCAAATGCTAAGGCCAAGGGATACCAAGAGATGTCCATCCATCCAGTTGGTGTGAAAACTAACACCAGATCTCTTCCTGGTTTGTTACCTGGTGCTCTTTTTACTATCTAGTGCCTCTCTTGTACCATAGTTTCCCTCTGGTAAGCTCCAAATTTCTCATTTTTAAGCAAACATTAATACCTACCTTGCCTTCCTTAAAGTTCTACAGTGAACAAACGAGATAACCCCTCAAGGTGCTTAAGCAACACAACTGATGGTTGAGACACAGGAGTAAAATGTACCAGAAGACACATGTTCTCCCTGAATGTGGCACACGTCTATATCCTTCCCATCAATTGCTTCTAAAGAATATTCCCAATGATCCTGCACAGTTTATCGATTAGGTTTCAAAGTAAATAGATGAACTTGCAATCTCCTCAAAGTAAATACAGAGTACATGTGAATACACAAAAAAGCAAGTGCCTGCTATCAAATATTTCAGACATTCAAATTATCTTTCTCTTTCCCTCTTCAAAATAAAGGCACAGATCTGAAAGTAAGAAGGGCCAATTATCTTAACAGTTTTTTAAAGTTGTTGAAAATACAACGATCTTTATCCTTCACAAAAATTAAATAGTTGAAATTTACACTATGGAGTTTTAAAAGAATTTAGTACACATGGCATTTAGAAGCAAGTCAAGCATGCATATAGATTTTATATCAAAATTCTTCATGCTACTAGTAACTATGCTGTGACCAGGGATTTTGTCCTTTGTCTGTTTACAGATTTTATGTCTGTTTTTCAGATGAGAAACTTTAACGATGGAAGTGCACAGTCAATGAGCCAATGATGTCCCTCTTCAATTTCAATCTATTTTGATGGTTCATTTCATTTCTCCAACTTACAAAGGAAATTTTGAATCGTATTTCTACATTACAGACTGTATGTCCTCACATTCAACACAGTGCCATTTGTGATTTTAATGAGAAACATCCCCAATGCTTTCCTTTGTCACTGATACCTATTTTTAAATCCTTGCCCCCTGCACAACAGTGCCAAGGATTTTTTTTTTTACTCTGTTGACAAGTATCTGAATGTCATTTTATTGAGTATTTACACTTATAGGGTCTACATAATGCAATAAACTGACTAGTCATTTCTAGAGAATAAATTAGTTTTGCTTCTCATTCCTTCTCTACCACGGCATCTGATCAGTTCCTAGATTTTTAATACCAAAGGCATTTATTTTAACAAAAGAAGTCTGTTTCAGAGTAGGTTTAATTGTTTACGTTACTGAGTCTGGATGAAAAGTTCTCCCACTGACTTAATAAATATTCCTTCCCTTTGTCTTTTCTCTTTTTGTCTGGAATCCTAAATTCCTTTTTATCTTTGTGGCAGGGAGCCAGATTTTTGCACATCCCAAGTTCCAATTACATGCAAACTCTTATGAGCCTGCAGTCTGTGAACATATGCATGAAATATACCCATCTATATATTTCTTTTGCTATTTTTTGTTATTAAAATGTATTAGTCTTACTCCTTTGTTCAGATGTTAATTTACATAGAGTGAAATACAAATTCCAGAGTAGGCATTCCCAATGTTCTGCCTTGAAAATATAAAATAGAACATCCATAGAATATCCAATTTTAAGAAAAAATAACTTCTTTTTGAACACTACAACATGAAATTGTCACAAGTATATTCCTCTGTTAGTCAAAGGTCTACTATATAATGTATATTATTCATAATGTATAATATATAATGCATCTTCATTAGGCCTTATTATTATATTACACATATAATAAATGACAATTTTGGCATAGTATGACAAATCTATTTGTATTGCAATTCATCTGTTAACGCCCTCCTACTATAAACTATATTAATCATGTTTTTTTATTTTCTGTATTTCTGGATACTTTGACATCTGGGACCTTGGTGACACTGGTACAGACTGTTCTTCCAAGATTAACTAAATCTTTGGCTGCTTGGGTGGCTCAGTCGGTTAAACGTTGACGCGGTTTCCGCTCAGGCCATGATCTCACAGGTTCACAGGAGAATCTTTACCCTCCCTGATATCTGAAAAGGACTGTTCTCCTTCCTCCCATCCTTACTTGTTTCCAAGCATATTTCACCATATTCACTATGTCTTCTTCCCAATTTGTAGTGTTGGGATATGTCTATTTCCTTGCCTCCATAAAAATTAGGTCTTTCTACATTTTTTCTTGTTCTGCTTTTTTTTCCAGTGGATTTTGAAGCAGAGGAAAAGATGTAATCGCCCGTTCTCTGACTTCATTAACCAGAGGGCACCTACATAGCTTTTTTTTTCCTTAGGCAGGAGGAATACATAAAAGCAATTATAGAAAGATCCATGTTGAAAAACTACATTAATGTTGTTCGGCAAATGACTTATCCTAAAGGTTGACTCATACATAAGATAAAATAACAAAAGCAACTTCTATCTGCATGCAGCATGAATTTAGTACACTTTTAAAATCTCATTTGATTTTCTCAATAACATTGTGAATCAGGCAAATCAGGAGTTATCATCATACTATAAATGAATAAACTAAGCCTGAAATCAAGTATGTAATTTGCTCTAGTGTGAATTAGAATACTAATAATTCACAGGCTAATGTCACATCTTCTAAATATTTCTGCTTCTTACAATTTACAATATACATGAAATGCAGGAGGATATATTATTAACAGTTTACTTCCAAGGGAAATAAGAAAGTAGAATCATTACACCTTAATTAGAATTCTCCTGGATGAAAGTGACAAAATCCAACTCAAAACAGCTGAAAGTAGACGTGTTAGACTGAATGATGCCTTCCAAGGGTGTCCATGTCCAAATCCCTAGAACTTAATATATTATCTTATGTGGCAAAGGAGATTTTGAAAATGTTATTAGTTATGGATCTTGACATGGGGGAATTACCTTGTATCAAATAGGTGGACCCAATCTATCACAATGGTCCTTACAAGAAGGATGCAGGAGGGTTAGAGTCAGGGAAGGTGATGTGACACCGGAAGTAGAGAGGGATGAAGATGCTATGTAACTAACTTTGAATGTGGAAGAAAAGACCATGAGCCAAGAATGCAGGCAGCCTCTAGAAGCTGGAAAGGGCAAAGAAACAGATTTTCCCTGAGACCCTCTAGGTTTTGACTTAAGCCATATAAGACCAATTTTAGACTCCTGACCTCAAGAACTGTAAGGTAATACATTTGTGTTGTTTTAAGCCACTGAGTTTGTTATAAATGGTTACAGTAGAAATAAGAAACTAATATAATGGCTAACTTACTGCTACAAACCCCTGGCTAAGGCATGAGGTATGGCTGGATTTCTTGGATATGCAAACTCTATTTCACTTCACTCTCGTGGCCATCTCCATGCAGCCAGGGGAGGCTCATGGAACCTTCTGGCTCCCATTTTTCCCCATCTGTCTCCTTGAGACTTCTGATGACTCTTCTTGTGTCTACCTACATATGAATCAAAATGTCCAAGGGTGACATTCCTGATCTTCCTGCTTGAGATCAACCACCCACTGGGCCAGCCCACCTGACAGATAGAAGCACCACATAGCTCACAGTAAGGGTTCCCAAACAGAAAAACAAAGTTCAGCAGACAAAAACGTGAGTGCGTTTTATTCCTTGCCTTCTTAGTACCCTCCCTTCCTCCCTTCCTCTATATAATGTAAAAAGTAGTTCTGAACAAAACAATGCAACTTTCCCACATGCACCTCAACTGCACACTAAGCCTGCCATGGTCTGGCCCACTGACCGCTCCAGCTCTTGGTCCAGGACTGTGGGGGTGATGCACATTCCTGTCACAGAGACCCAGAAGTGGCCCTTCATTGTTTAGTTACCTATGGCCAAATGACCATCCAGCTGACTCTGACACATCAAATGTAGGCTAATGATGGGACAGCTAAGTAACCACAATGAACATTCCCACTTGTAGCCAGAAGAAAGTAAGGATTGTGCCGCATATTAAGTTTTCATTGCTTACAATGCCTACTGGGGAGAGAGTCCATACAGCGATCACTCCACACTGGTGTTGCTCCCAGGGACTATGGCTCTTGGTCCCTGTACCATTTGCTCCGACAGGAGAGAAAGTGAGCTGCATCATGTTTGCCTTTGGCATCTTACAAAAAAAAAATGGCACATGCCAGGGGAGAGCATTACAATGGGATTAAGGCCAGACCACCATCTTTCCAAAACGGGTTTTTCAAATAATAAAACCTCCTTTAGCTGTTTCATATCTTTGGTCTAGAATCTATCCAGATTTTTCTGTCTCTCAGCTCTGCCCATTCCCTACTAAGAACCATGGGCAGGTTTGATGACAGGTACTCTTGCCTCAAAGCTGCCCCTAGTGGTAGGCATCTGCAAAATAAGCGATTCCTCCTCTGGTCAATGAGTCAACATGGGTGTGGGTGGGGGGGATATCTGAGAATCCTGGGGGAAATAGGCTTTGGTGAAAGGTTGCCTTTTCTTTAGAACTGTGTAAAATGTTATTTCCTTAGAAGAGTTGAGTTTCTCTCCCTTAACTTTGTTCTTACTGATGAGTATATAACTTGGAGAAAAATTACTAAATTTACATGTGCTCTTTCAACTGAAGATTGAACCAATTCCAAAACTGTATTACCTTCATCTTATTCATTTATATAATAATAAGAGCAATAATCATAATAACAAGGTCTTTAACTTGTTACTCAGTTCTTAGGCTGAGAGTATCAGATTGTACTGGACATGGCTTTGCTGTAATATAGTTTTTCCTCATACTGGGTTTGTGATAAAGCAATGCAATTAAGAATGGATGGGGATGTTTATAACCACACACACTAATGTCTTCTTAGCAGCCAACACCATACTAACTTACTTTGTGCCTATTTTTACCAAATGACTTTAAAGAGGAGTAGGTTAAGAGAATTTGCAAGAATGACACAATGGAGCATAACAAAAGGTACCTTATTTAGAAGAAACAACTTAAATTCACATAGGGGACTCTTGGTCTCTTTCAAGCAATACTAGTGAACCAACCCATTAGCAAAGATTTAGAAATAATGAGAAACATGCTCTGGCAAAAGACAGTAACTTTGTATGAAGATAAGCTATAACATAGCTAAAACATTCAGGAATTTTTCTTTATATAGCAACATATATATCTATCTTAATTTGTGTGTGGGTGTGGGTGTGTGTGCATATATGTGTTAAAATTACTTGCAAGTACCTCTCATAAACTTTCATGACTGCAAATTTTATAATATTAGAAAGCTGTGCTGTTTATCCTGAATTGTTAGGCTTACTTTTTAAAACTCGAAACTCTATTAAAACTGGTAAGCTTAGGGGCACCTGGGTGGCTCAGTCAGTTAGATGTCAGACTGCGGTTCAGGTCATGATCTTATAGTTCATGAGTTCGAGCTCCACATCCAGCTCTTTGCTGACAGCTAAGGAGCCTAGAGCTTGCTTCACATTCTGTCTCTCTCTCTGCCTCTCTTTCACTTGTGCTCTCTCTCTCCCTCTAAAAAATAAACAAACATTAAAAAAAACTGGTGGCTTTATTTTAGAGTTACTGCACAGCTGGTTGTCCTATTTTAGATTTTCATCTCTCTTTTCTTGCATTATAAAGAGAGATCAAGGTCAGATCCTTTGAAGGAATAAAGATCAAATTATTTTGCAGTCATTAAGAATCAGTGCCAATGATATCAACACTTACTTTTCTAATTTATCATAATGCTTCTTTAATCTTTGAACATTGATCCATCATAATTTTGAATGAAAGAGTAAAATTAAAACAAAGGAGCAACTGCAATAAAATGACAGAATAAGACCATGTGTGTGTGTGTGTGTGTGTGTGTGTGTGTGTGTGTTCCTGCATTGTGTGCATGCACGCACCACGCAATCAGGAAACGTGTTTTAGTTCTGCTGGCTGCTGTATGTGTTCATGAAATGTTCACACATTTGACCAAAGCGTTTAAGAACAGAGAGTATATTGCAATGAGAATATTAACAAAGTCTGGATTTGTCAGATGTTGTTTTTATTTCACCAATGCATTCTGTCCACTGTATTTTGTGGAGATAGGGCATTCAGGCCTGTTTTATGATCTGTGACAAAATGTAATAGAGGTTCTAACCACCAACCAGGTAAAAGGTTTCTGATGAGCATCAACAAGAACAGGTTTCTGAATTTCGAACCATTAATCATTTGTGTCCCAACTGAAGATAACAGTCTATTAATTGTTCCTTCACTTTGGGGGCTAGCATAAATCATGTCATTAAATCCAGAAACGTTATGAAAATGCGATTCTCATGTGTCTTGTGTTTAAAAGACAAATAAAAACACTGTTTTGGTTTTTCTGATGCTGCCACGGACCCTCCTGCCCTCAACACTTACCCAGAAAACACATTTTGAACTAAAGAACTGCCTGTGTCAGCTCTGTAGGACACGTCCCTCATCCTCAGGACCTCCTCCTGCCACCACAGTTGACGCGAGATTCGGAGAAAAAGGCAGATTGCTTTGTTCAATACTATTGCTAGATGAGATTTTGCCCCATGAAAGACTCTCAAAGTCGCCCACTGCTTCTGTCACGTGACACAGAACTCCCTTGGCCTAAGAACAAAGAGTGCAGCACGGGAATGTAACCCCACTAGGCACAACATTGCACGGCTGGGTTTTCTTCCCTGATGTAATAAAATAGAGAAGGTACTGAAAATGGGATATATTTAGAGAAAAGAACAGACTGAAGGGTTTTGCATTTAGGCATGTTACATTTGTTTTCACAGGACTCTCCAGGCCTGCCCCCTACAAATGATGAAGGCAATGTTTCCTAGAAATAGTGCGTTGTTTCTGAGGCTCTTCTGAATTACAGGAGAAAATGCTCTGGCCACTTCCCCAGGCCACACTTTCTCTTCCTGCGCTCTCTGAGGCTCTCTGCAGGGGAAGAGCATGGAAGGCGGTAGGTGGCTCTTCCCAAATGTGGCCTCCCTCCTTACTCAGAAGGCACAACTATTTACATTCCTACCTGCCTTTACAAAAGGAAGAAGAGCTCTGTGTGCTATTAACATATCTATCAAAGGAGGAGTTGACAGACACCAGCAGAAAACAAAAAACAAAAGTCCAACTCCTTCAAAGCCATGGAGAGGGCTGATTTACGAAGAAGAAAGCCCCAAAATGGAAGATGTCGTGGACTCCAAGCAAACTCACGGCTCATGCCTGTGGAATATTGGCTCCCTGCACCACAGGGTCTGGTCCCATGCACCTCGCATGCGTTAATTCAGCAGAGCCTTGTAACAGCCTGTGGGCTTTTTTTAGATCCCCATTCTACAGGTGAGGAAATCAAGGAGCAGAGCTTCACAGCTAGTGAATATGCAGGCCAGGTCTGCCTCAAGGCAACCTGTGTCCTGGAGCCCCAAATTTTAACCTCTACAATTTCTTCTTTCGGCTACTGCAAAATGAGAGATGGCATCAGGCCCTGTCGTTATGGCTTAGGAAATAGGGAGCTTCTTTTTATCTATAAACAATTTAAGTAGCAGCTAGGAAGAAAGGTTTTCCTATGTCTGTGTCCCATAAATGTGCCACGAATTATCAGCAAATCACACAAGGACCACAAGTACTCCTAAGAAATTATTTGATGCCACTTCTGATTAGCAAGCCACACTGGTAAATATAAAATAGACGCCATTGATTTCACCCCTGGGATTGTTATACCCAGATAGCAATATCGTCCCCAAAAACCAGAGACCACCAGGGAAACCGAGTTACGCATGCAGAAGCAAAGGGCGTTTTATTACGGGCTTGGGCTCGGGCTCACAGACTTCACCAGCACAGCGGATCCGTGGTGAGAGCCCCGAACAAGGGCTGAGCAGGGGTTTTGTGGGCTTTGGAAAGGGCGAGTTACAAGAAACTGAGACATAGGTAGTGATCCAATCATAATTGTACAACAGTATTGGCAACAACTTTAACCATACACATTGTTTAGAGCGTTCGTTACTTTTGGTGGGTGGGACCCAAACACAATATTTAGAGTATCTTTGAAAATAACCAATTACAGAGTGGACCCAGGACCCCCACGTGGGGTGAGTAACTGGTTAATCTAGTATTAACAGGTAACTATCTATGGTTTCCATCTATAGGCCTCACCCTTAGGAATGTGGAGGGTGGTTGCTGGCCTTTTCTGATTGGGTGTTACAAGGGTGGTCTCTCCTGCCTTGGGCAACGTGTAACTCACTGCCTGATAGTTTCAGGGAAACTGAAACTTAGGCCTTTAAGGTCAGAGGGGAAACTTAAAGCCTGTCATGGAGTCAGTTTGGTTCAGACCTGTGTCCTTTCAGGATCTGGGCACAATTTATTATAACATCTGTTTTTCACAGTTGGAGCCCTAAGATATGTCTTTCAAAACACAGACTTCACTTGAAGTGATCAAATGTGGGAATCCCACAAATAATGTGATATTAAATTACTTATTTACTTGAGAAATGATTTTTGAGACTCTACCAAGAATGGGATATTTGTTTAGGTATTGAAATAGGCTGACTTCAAGGGAAGACAGATGTTGAAGTAAATACAGAAAAAAGTAAATGAAAAGACAAAAATCATTTTAATTCTTTTTAATTTGTAGCATTTTTGACAGTGGTGTAAAAAAAATACTTGTTGAAAACTTCCAATATTAACACTGAAAACTAAGGTGCACATTCTCTCATATTTTATTAAAGGAAAATCATTCCAGTCTACATAAAACTACTTTTTCCATGTCAAACATCTCCTGGAAAATACCACACTTTACTAGTATCTAAATAAAATTATATTGAGTCTTCATATTTCTCAAATTCTATCACAGAATTTAACTTACTATATTTAATCTCTACAATGATAATACATTCCTCTTAAAGGCATTGGCCATTCCTTTCATATTTGTGTTTTTATTCAGGTATTCTATAAAGATTTAATAAATTAGACTGGTTAATGGCAACCATCTCTGTGAGTAATGCTATATCACAAATGCTCTACATCAACTGGAAAACATTCTAAGGCTGAATAGGCCATTATGGATGATACCACTTCCAAATTCCCTCACTGAATGGAATGGAATTAAATTTACTTTAGTGCTATCAGAAGACATCCTTCTATATGTGCATTTGAGAAACTTCTCCAGTAAAGGATGGAGAGCAGTGTATCTCCAATGCTAGCCCTATTATTGCTATAGGTAAAATAATAGCTATATTTTTGGCGGAAATGTTATTCAACATAATGACATATTTTAGAGGGAGTTCATGATGACTGTGGGTAGCAGATGCATATTTATTGCATCAGTTTCCTGTATTTCTATCTCTTAACATAGCAGTTTTAAATAAATATCATTATATGTCTTATATGTCTGTGGGTTAACTGGGGGTCATCTTATCTAGAGTGGCCGTGGCTGGGAGGCTGTGAAGGTCTTGGTTGGCTCGCTCATGTGCTTGTGGATCAGGCGGAAGAACCTGCTGTAGGCTGGACAGCTCTGCTCCTTGTGTCTCTCATTCTTCCTGCGGCCAGTGGCTTAGCCTGGGCATATACTTCTAATTGCCATATCAGAAGCACAAGAGAGCAAGTAGAAATATGCAAGGACTCTTTGACATGTCTTCCCAGGTTTGGACAGGCATAGTCACCTCCAGACGACCCTCTTGGTTACATGGTAGAACCCAGAGTCATGAAGTATGAAAAAAAAATCATATCTGTATCTTTATCAATAGATAAGAGTATTCAGGAGAAATTGCAAAGTCTCCGTCTGAGGATGTGTAGACATTGGGATGAGTGAGAAAGTAGACCTATTAATACCTACATTTCTCATTCTGTGTGCTAAGGCTCCATCAAAATGCATGCTCATTTCCACTATTTTATTCCTAAAACAGCAAATGAACAAAAAAGAAACTAATCCTCCCCTATCAATTGGATGTTGAACTCAGAAGATTTTATGGACAAGTAAGTCTCTAAATGAAGATTTGGGAATATAAATTTTTACTGGTTTTTTTTTTTCATTTTTGCTACTGGACAAATCAAAAGCCATCCATCTTAAAGATTATTCAAAGAATATGATTTCAAATTCTTCTGTCTCTTTGAATGTGAAGTATATTCTGAAAAAGAAAATTTTAAAAGAATACAAAAGCTCTAAGGGTCTATTCTGTTGCTTGAATTTTATTGGGAGAAGACAGAAATCATTTGGTTGATACAAATTAATACTTCTATAGCAATAAGGATCAGATTTGTTAATCTAACAGTTAAATATGTCCTAACATTCAAACTGCACGTAATTGTTATCCTTTAAAAAAAATTCAGCAGCACAAGCCAAAAAAAATCCAAATAAACATGGCCCAATATAATATTGCTTTAACATACCTATTTAATTTATATACTTACTTAATTATTCTTTAACCTCTCTTTGCCTATAGTACCTTAGTGTCCTTAATGAATCATTTTAGCAAAAATTTCCTAAGGCTACATCAATACAAATAAGCATAAGTAGCTATTATCTGAGGTATTGAATATGTCTTCAAGCTCATATACTAAATAACATCTCTCCATGTCTAGGACTTTAGGGCTTAAACAAACCAGACTAGTCAGATGAAAATGGGCACATTATGGCCTCCAGAGTTTCCGGAGTTGAAATGACAATTATTCAGAGTAGACCTCTTAGATGGCCCTAGCACGTCAGAGACTGAACTTCCAATACTGATCGGTCATGTCATATCAAGTAGTGTCATAAAAGTACACTGAAGTTATTCTTTTAATAATTAAAGTTGTAGTGTTCCTAAAATACAAACTACACATAAATACTTGTTATTACTAAAAATTGTATTGAGCATCTGTTTACAGCAAATCTTTTGTTCGTTTTGGAAATGCAGAATGAATCACATAATGATCCCGTTTGCCAGGTGCTCAGGAAGGACAGAACTCATGATCTCTTGAAATGTAAGAACAAAATTCCAAGACTTTTTCTAAGTCTATTTTAAGTCCTCCTCAAGTGCAGGGGCTAATTTTATCTATGCTTCTGCCTGGACTAACACTATACAGCAAGCAACTGCCATGTGCATTAGACACATAGTAGGCAACTCCCCACATGCTCTAGGTTTCAGCTGTCTTCTGCTTCTGTCCAACTGCTCCTGTGAGGACCAGCTCTGCATGAGCTCTGGCTGGCTTCTCAAAAACGTCCCCCCCAAAGCGTCTCTACCTCGTTGTGAGCCCTCCGTGTTACCTTCTCTAGGAGAACGAACAGCGTGCCTATGTTCCCACATGTATCACCAGAAACACAAGACCACACTGCGTGACATTCTCAACGACCAGAGACAGGATCCAGTCAACGAGTGTTTCTCCCTTCAATTCTCAAGTTGGTTGCGAGGCAGTTTATTCAGCTTCTCAGGGGCTCGCTACCACGACCCGGCTGCTCCACAAACTCAGCAGCAGCAGCAGCAGCAAACACATCCTCACCTTTGATCTCCTTTCTCTGCCTCCCTCCCCTCTTGCTCACTCCTATTTCCTTTGGTAACAGAACAGAGGCCCTCTGCCCCGGATCTGCTTCCTGGGGAGCCCAGAACAGGACATGGTAAAAAGAGGAATCTGTCATGGGTTATGCGGGAACATGAAATGAGTTAGAAGTCAAAGAGAAGAAAATAAACAAGAAACAAAATTTGTAATGAAAGATAAAAGGAAATATTAAAAATTTGTAATGAAAGATGAAAGGAAATACTAAAAAAAAGAAACAAAGTCCAGCTGAAGAACTTGAGAGGAAATATTTTAATCACTCTGAGCAGATAATACTCTGAAGAGCCAGTCATCTTACTTTGAGGTTTTCTCTGTTGTAAATCTTTTTTACTGAAAAGCTCTTGAAAAACAAAACTCATTAGAGAGTTGAGGTAATGGTTCTCCTCCAAAACGTCTACTGTTTGCTTTTATTACTGTGTTACTGCCAGCAATCCTGAGAGCGCTGTGTCACTCCAATAGCAAATGGGTGGATCAGCGTCTTTCCCCAGAGATAAATGAAGCAACAATGTGGTAAAAAGCTCTTGGTTTCAGGAGGTGAACAGTTGGATCTTTAATTACAAAGGACTGAAATCCATTACCACACAACGGGGGAGTGTGTTTAATTTGCAGAAAGAGAGAAATTTCTGTTTTTTTGTGATTTAAATGACCTTAACACAAACACCAACAGTCCCCACTTCTGAAGGGCAACACAGAGCCTCTCCCCTGAACACACAGATGGACTGGAGGTTTAGGATTCGCTTCCTCTTCAAAACTGAACGAGAAAAGGATGACACGTCATCTTACTGTCATCTACCTGATTTACCAGCATGAGTTCACCTTTACAGTTCAATGCAGTACCTCAAACCTTCAATTTATTTATAGAAAGAGAGCTGTATTAGAAAGCAAGTGGGTTTTATACAGAATTTGTGGGTTTTTACTTTCTTTTCAAAAAATGTCACATCTCTGGGTTTTGTATTGTTTAGGTTTGAAGAAAGCAATATGCTTTTATCTTATTCAAGTAGTTTGCAGAGTCCCCTACTTTATTAATGACACAAAGAATGATCTAAAAACATCTAACTTAAGGTGTCTGGGTGGCTCAGTCGGTTAAGCGTCCGACTTCAGCTCAGGTCATGATCTCATGGTACATGGGTTCGAGCCCCGCATTGGGTTTTGTGCTGATAGCCTGGAGCCTGCTTCAGATTCTGTGTCTCCCTCTCTCTCTGCCCCTCTTCCATTAGTGCTCTGTCTCTCTTTGTCTCAAAAATAAACCATATAAAAAATTTTTTAAAAAAAATCTTACTTGCTTTTCTCCAAGTTCTGAAGATGTCGCTCTTACTGTGAGTCTCTGGTAAACAGTATGAAAGCTTTTGCCTCAGCAAGGTCTTGCCCCTGAGCTAAACAAAGAGAAATACAGAGAAATACGACTTCATGAGATCTCTAGAACTGGAAACCACACTTAAGTAAGTCTAAAGGAATCCAAAATGGCAATCATTCACATAATAATATTTGGTTTTATAAGCTCACTGAGACGTATGAACAATGGTTCCTAACGCTTGCTGTTTTGTTCCATGGGGAGAGTAGACAGACATCATCAATTAGTTTACCCATCAGCCCTATGCCAACTCCTCATTCCTTTCTTCCAGAGCAGAAGGAATGACGAAACTACCTACCTGACCTACCTAGTGAGGGGGCCAGAGGCCCAACCTTGCTGTTCTTGTCCTCCCAGAGCAGACCACTCGGGGACATTTTGCCCATCCTGCTCAAGAGGAGCTCACAGGCATTTTAGGTTGATTCAAGAAGGACCCCCAAACTCTAATTTTCTTCATCAAGAAGATTCTCTCTAGATTCATCTCTCTTCTCTTTCAAAGAAATTTTGTTCTCAAATATGCCCAATTTTGTTTTATGCACAAATCTAAAAACTACTTTTAAATGACTATTCCGTAACATGTTTTTGTTAAACATCTTCAAGGAAATTATTGAATTTTATGACCTTGTTTAATTTACAGTTTTTAAAAAACAGAAAATTTAAAGTCCACATTGCAAAATTCCATAGGATTTGCACTTATATGCCTAAAAATGGATAAAAAACACATAAAAACCTACCAAAACAAATATCCATAGCAGCTTTATTTGTAATAGCCAAAGACTAAAAATAAACCACATGTTTTTTGATAGATGAATGGTTATGTAAATATGGCACATGCACACCATGGAACACTATTCAGCAATAAAAAGGAATAGATTACTGATTCAAAAACAATGTGAACGAATCCCAAGAGGAATGTACTGAGTGAAAAACAAAACCAATCCCAAAGGCTACACACTGTATGATTCCATTTATATAATCTTAAAATCACAAAATCATAGGGATAGAAGATTAAGGCTTGTCAGAAGTTAGGGATGGGAATGAGTGAGAAGAGAAAGGTGGATGTAGTTGTAATAGGGTTCCTTGTGGTGATGGAATATTCTCTATCTTGACTGTAGTAGTAGATATATCAACCTACACATGTGATAGAATTGCATAAACACACACACACACACACACACACACACACAAAATACATGTAAAACTGAGGAAATCTAAATAAAATCAGTGAATTGTGTCAATGTGACTTTCCTGGTCATGATACTTCACTATAGTTTTGCAAGATGGTACTATTGGCAAGACTAGGTGAAGAGTACACAAAATTGCTTTATGTTATTTCTTACAACTGCACATGAACCTATAATTATCTCAAAGTAAAGAGTCTGATTTTAAAAGGAGGAAAAAATAAAATGTACTTTTTCCTATTAGACTGATTATTGATCATTTCTGTAAACATAGTAAAGGTTTGCAAAAGGGAAAAGAGTATATCCAGTCTTACAGAGAAAGCATTTTCTGTGTTGCACAATACATTTTACACACACACAATTATATGTAAATCTTCAAAGACAAAGTGGTATACCTTTAAAAAAAAAAAAAACCTTTCACTGAACAGTTACTAACTCTGATTTTCAAACTCTTTTATCTGTTTATTTTATTTGAAATCAGCCAAATAAAATCACTTTCATGATTTTACCATGAGAGTCATGATAGCTTTTAATTTCATCTATTATCCTTCTTGGAGTTACACTGGCATGTAGAAAGATCTATTACTCTATTAAACTGAATCTCTCATTCAAATTCTTAAGGCAGAATTACTTCTACTCCTCCATGACACTACCTACAAACACGCTCCTTCCTTTTAGTTTCAAAAAACGTTAAAATAGGAAAGGAAGTCATTCTAAGCCCATGATTTATCTCATGTATCTACCTTGAACACTGTGAGATTAATTAACACACCAGGTTAGTTTAATTATAAGAAGGTAAGTTGAGTTTTAAAAAAAACTTATTCTAATTTTATGCACCCAAAATTTTGTTTCTGAAACTCAAGTAAAAGTAGACTTTTATCCTTCATAGCCAACCCATGATTATGCACTAAGTCCTTAACATTTGAAATAATCATTCAGTGAGTGCTTTCTACTTCTTTATCTACTTGTGATGACTCTATCACTAACTAGAAGGAAGAAAAGAACTAAGTTGGTATCACTTATCATGATTTATGTACCCTGATTACCATGTAGGTACAGCAACTCTGCCAACAGCACTGACAATGATTTAACTTCAAATTATAAGAGACAAACAAGAGATAATCCAGACAACATTCTGAACAGGAAAAAAGACCTATTAAACTTTTGAGGAACTTTGAGGAATAAGACTCAAAGTTCTATTATCAATAGGCAACTTAAGTGATCAACATTTTTAAAAGACTCTACATGAGGCAACTGGGGGGGGGGGCTTAGTCAAATAAACATCTGACTCTTGATCTCAGAGTCATGAGTTTAAGCCCCGCACTGGACTCTGTGCTGAGCATGGACAGCCTACTTAAAAAAAAAAAAAAAAAAAAAGGACTCTAGCTAATTCTATTTTCTGTTTAACTATTAAAACAATTTTTTTTCCATACACATGTTACTTGGGGATGTGTAAAGAGAAGACACACATCATTTGCTCACCAATATGGAATCATTCTAAATAATATTCTCAACATGGTGGTGAAACATTGCCTACTTTTTCTGTCCACTTATTTTGTTTCATCTGTGTTTAATATTTATCTTCTCCTGGAATTACTACTCCAACCTACAGGATTACTGTCTCCATTGTTGTTCTTGGGGGGTTCTACCTTATTGTAAATTTCTTTTTAGTTGATTATTGTTTTACCTACTGATCAATCCAGATAGAACACCATCAGTAAGATACACCTCTCTTTGTCATTTGTCAGATTAATCTACAAATCTCATTTCAAAAACAACAGTTTAAAAAATCTGATGGATCTTTGAGGTAGATACAAAAATAAATACTTCAAAATCATAAATTAATTGGTCTCATCTGGTGTTTAATTTTGGAAACAATATGTATTTCAGCCTTGGTTACCTGAGACAGACAGGTAAAACCGAGATTGCTACAGACGCATGAGAACATCCAATATGGTGGCCACGCGTGACTACTGAGGACGTGAGACACGGCCAGTCCAAATTAGTGTGTGCTACAGGTGCAAAACTGCTGGATTTCAAACACCTCGTACACAAAAACAATTAAAAACAGAATTACCATATGACTTGGCAATTCCACTTCTGGGTATTTATCTGAAGAAAACAAAAACACTGATTCGAAAAGATGTATTACCCCTATGTCCACTTCAACATTATTTACAATAGCCAAGAAGATAGAGAAAGAATCTAAGTGTCTGTCAATGGATGAGTGAAGAAAGATGTGGTACACACACACACACACACACGGGGGTTGGGGGGAATACTACTCAGCCATAAAAACGAATGAAATCTTGCCATTTGCAACAACATGGATGGAACGTGAGGCTATTATGCTAAGTGAAATAAGTCAGACAGAGGAAGACAAATGCTGTATGATTTTACTCATATGTAAAACCTGAAAAGCAGGGGCATCCGGGTGGTTCAGTCAGTTATGTGTTGGACACCGTCTCAGGTCATGATCTCATGGTCCATGAGTTCAAGCCTCACATCAGGCCCTGTGCTAACAGCTCAGAGGCTGGAGCCTGCTTTGGATTCTGTCTCCCTCTCTCTCTCTGCCCCTTCCCCGCTTGCTCTCTCTCTCTTAAAAATAAGCATTTAAGGAAAATTTTTTAAATAAAAGGGCCGCCTGGGTGGCTCAGTCGGTTATGTGTCTGACTTCAGCTCAGGTCATGATCTCACGATTCATGGTAGAGCCCCGCGTCAGGCTCTGCGCTGACCACTCAGACCCGGGAGCCTGCTTCAGATTCTGTGTCTCCCTCTCTCTCTCTGCCCCTCCCCTGCTCATGCTCTGTTTCTCTCTGTCTCAATAATAAATAAAAACATTAAAATTTTTTTAATAAAAGTAAAAAATGAAATAAAAAATAAAAAAAACAGAACCAAAAAAAGCCCCAACATCCACAGATGCAGAGAAAACAATGGTAGTTGCCAGAGGGCAGGAGGGTTGGGAGGTGAGCAAAATGAATGAATAGGCTCAAGAGATACAAACTTCCCATTATAAAATGAATGTCATTTATTTGGGGATGAAATGTACAGCATGGTGACTATATTCAATAATATCATATTGTAAATTTAAATGTTGCTAAGAAAGTAAATCTTAAGGGGCACCTGGGTGGCTTAGTTGGTTAAACGTTCAACTCTTAGTTTAGGCTCAATTCACGATCTTGTGGTTCATGCGATCAAGCCCCCCACTGGGCTGTGCATTGAGTGCAGATTCTCTCCCCTCTCTCTGGCTCTCCCTTTCAAAATAAATAAACTTTTAAAAAAAGAAACTAAATCTTAAAAGTTCTCATCACAAGAAAAATTTTTTTTAATTTTGTATGGTGACAGTAGCTAAACTTACCATGGTAAGCATTTTACAGTACATATAAATATCAAATAATTCTGTTGAATACCTAAAACTAACATGTCAATTATCCCTCAATCAAAGAAAGAGCTGTTATCTTGGATTTTCATGTACAAACAATGTTTACAAATAATAGAATTTTTTTTCTGTTTAGAATGCTCCCTGAAGAAAAAGATTTTATATTTTTCAATTAGAATATTTGCTTTCCTTATGGGAAAGATACTTCAATTGATATTTTTTGTTTGGTTTTTTACTTTCAAACACTGATGGTCTTATGTATAATCATACACTCTGAGTCAGAAAAATATAAACTAAAATCCTGCCTGGAACCATTTAGTAATTGTTTCGTATAGTTTCTCCCTTTCAGTGTTTATGCCATGACCTCTATTTTAGTTGGAATCAAAATTCCATTAATAACTTACTATTTATATTATCCTCTTACACATTGCTCCAATATATAGCACAGCTAACTTTTCTTTATTACCCTCACCTTGAATCTGTCTATAAAAGATAGGAATAATAAAGAAAGGGAAAGAGTATTGACACTTATTAAGCTCTATTCCCCTCCAGGTGCTATATATAGTATTTTTATACAGTGATTCAAAATCTCATTAAAAATTATTATTTTTACTGTTATACTAATGATGAGACTGAGTCAGGGCTGTAAGAGGACTTGCTTAAGGTTATATAGTTAACAAATAGCACGGCTAGAAATGTTCAATCAATGTTTAGTACTGTTTTACCAACACAGAGAGCTAGTTTTCCCTATCTTTATAAAAAACTTTTGCTTCCTAAAATACTGTTTTGTGTATCTTTACCAAAAGACAAGTTAGTGTTCTTTGTTTTTAGATTGTATGACAGACTGTTGGTACATTAAATGTGTAAATAACCCAAACCCTTCATCCTAAACGTTAATATATGCCATCTTCCTTCTAATTACTCATTCTCAACAATATACCTTAGGAATTTATGTTACTGAGATCCCAAAACTTAAATTTAATTCATATCTGTCAATTTCTTCCATTTCTTTTATGGCCTGCCAACAGAAAGAATGCTCTTTCCCCATTCAAGGACTGAAAGCTCGGCGGTGATCACTAAGGAGCCCACTGGAGGAACTGCGACGCTCGCTGCTCGCCGCGTGCTCTGCGCCCTTGCCCTGCCCTCCGCCACTCGCCACAGGCGAGGAGAGAGAGACGCGCCTCCCAGCTGGCTAGAGAACTGACGGGATGTGGGACTAGGTAAATGAGTCTAATTTTAATTAATTAATTTAAATGTTTATATGGAGAAAGAGCAAATGAACACAACTAATCATGCAATTAGAAAAATCACTAGAGATATTGAGTAATACTACCTAATATACATTGACCTACTACTGGGTTCTAACGACTTTATATATGTATTTAATTCTCATAACAAATGTATAATAGGTACTAATATTACCCTTTTTACAAAAAAAAAATAAAGAAAATTAAGAACAGAGATTTTTCAGTCATTTCAAAAAGACTGTCAATTTCATACAGACATTAAATGGTAAAGACAACCCCATTTGGATCAAGATGTTTACTGATATACCACCTGCCAATACACTGCTTAACTTCTACCCAAATAAACTTGAAAACCTTAATAAAATGAATTACCTAGGAAAATATAATTATAAATATAACATTTAAGAATATAACAAAAAAAGAATATAACAAAACCACAATTGACCCTATCAAAAATATATAATCTAAACAAATTACCAATAAATGGAAAAAGCTATAAAATCATTCCGTAGTAAAATAATAAAAATTTAAAAAAAATAATAATAAGGCATGACTGGGTGGCTTAGTCAGTTAAGCATCAGACTTTGGCTCATGTCATGATGTTGTGGCTTGGGAGTTCAAGCCCCACATCAGTCTCTGTGCTGACAGCTCAGAGCCTAGACCCAGGAGCCTGCTTCAGATTCTGTTTCCCTCTCTCTCTCTCTGCCCCTCCCCTGCTCATACTCTCTCTCTCTAAAAAATAAACAAACATTTTAAAAATTAATATATAATAATAAATTAAAAACCAAGAATTCAATAGATAATTCCATGAACTCTGTGACTCAATAGGTCACTTAACATATCTGCACCTTCCAAATACTGAAAGCAAAACAAATTATGATAATAATAGAGGAAAGAAAAACTTCAAATAAGTCTGAAATTATACTAAACTTAAATGTGATCAATAATATTAGACTGAATAATAACAACAAAACTTAAAGATGACAGGTAAATTCTGCCTCTTACGTATTTCTTCATTAAAAAATAAGACTACTCTTTTCATCAACGACATTAGTCAGGGCAACACCGACTAGCTCACATCATGGTCTGATGCACGAAGGCTGGCTATCCCCTCCCTTCCCACATGGTCTCAGAAAACCAGTCTTCTTTCATGTCATGCTCACCTGGAAGTACATGGACAACGGAGACAGGAGAAAGGAAAAGCCTGCATGGAATACACAAATTCTCTCAGGGCCAAGACCTAGAGGAAGCATCTATTACCCCCTTACTCCATTCTACTGTTCAAAACTTGTCCTGTGGCCCCAATTTACCTGCAAGGGAGACTGGGTAATGTTGTTCTTCCCAAATGTCTAGACATAACAAGGAGATTGGTGACTCTTTGCCAGTTTCTGCCACAGGCTGCATCTGTATGTGTCATATCCAAATACTCGACTCTTCCTCGCAAACAATGAAAACACTCATGTTCTTCCAAGGGGGTCAACATAGAAGCCACCCAGTCCCTGGATTCAGTTCCTGTCCAGGTGATACATGATCTTCTCCTGCTTGTAGCACAGCCAACCCTTTCCTGAGTCCATAATGTATGCCAACGTGCATTTCTAAGGTTCTTTTTGCCAGTCACTTCCCCTAGAGCGCATTAGAAACATGGTCTGCCTTCCAAGGGTTCTTTAGAACCCATTATTTTACCTAACAATTTTTTGGTACTAGGCCATCCCCTAAGAAATGTTAAAAGAAATAAAAAGAAAAAAAATCAGGATGCTCTCAGAATTCATGGATAAGGTTGCTGATGCTGATGAGTCACTACAGAACAGAATAGCCTCTTCATGATGAATTTCTTTCCAGTGGCAGTATTAAGAATTGTGTTTTCTTTATCATCTGGTTGCTCTTGTCATAAAGACAGTATGAATCATTTCTATCCTTGCCTCTGCTACTATAAAACCAGGTGAGTTTGTGGTAAACTTTCTAAACTGTAATTTAAAACTTGGACTTAGAAAACATACCAAACTTCAGAGAATGAATGTAGCAATTAACCTCCCATGTTTCTTCCCTTTTCTTCTACCTATATTTTCCCATTGTTCCTCATTTTTAAAATACGTATTTGTTTAGTTATAATTTGATCAGTTTTGTATCCTCTTAGGATCAAGGCTGGGCTGCTAAAGAAAGAATTAAGGTCATGATGACTTGCAGAATCTACTGGTTTTGAGCCTCTTTTTCCCTGAAATGTTTTAGTTACTGAATATAAGGCAGCATGGAAGGTAAAGGCTCTGAAACATTGATTGGTTTTCAAAGTAATGTAGGTCTGGGGCACTTGAGTGTTTCAGTGGGTTGAGCATCCGACTCTTGACTTCACCTCAGGTCATGATCCCATGGTCATGGGATCAAGCCCCAGAATTGGGCTCTGAGCTGAATGTGGAGCCTGCTTAGGAATCAGTCAATCAATCAATCAGTCAATCTCTCTCTCTCTCTGCCCCGTGTATCCCCTTTCCCCACTCACATGCAGTCTCTCTCTAAAAAAAAGTAAATAAGTAAAATTTAAAAATAAAACAGTAATGTAGGTCTATTATCGAGGCTAATATTCTCTTTTAAAAACTAACCTGTGATACAGAAGATGCTAATTAGGTTGTTTTTAATTTGCTGATGATTGACAAAGGAGGCCAGGACGCACCTCACTTTCTCTCTTGAAGGAACATCACAACAGCTGCTCACATACAGATTAATGGTCCATATACTCCAGTCACTTGTTGCTGACCAACTGATAAGGTACATAACTGTCCTTAACAATTGGGCGTAATTTATTCCTGCGTTAGGTGGCTGTTACCTTCAGCAATTACAGCAGAGTGACTGATGGACCCCGTTATGTTATCCTAGCAATTTAGCTGAATCTGCAATTCCTACTCATACTATACAGCATGTCTATACGTTGCCTGGAAATTGCAAACCAAGTAGTCTCAGCTCAGGAAATGTTCTTCTAGTCTCACAGAATTCTAACAAACATTATAAAATTGACATTCTACTCCATTTTTGATGAAGTACTCTTTTACTATAGAGCTAAGGTACATTTATACATCACTTTTTGGGAGAATATGTATTTTTACAAAAGTTTAGTTATGTTGAGAAAGGCGGAGGGGCAGAGAAAGAGAGAGAGCATCTCAAGCAGGCGATGCAGGACTTGATCTCACCAACCATGAGATAATGACCTGAGTCTGTCACTTAACCGACTGAGCTACCAGGTGCCCTTGAATTTTTGATGTTAGGTAGTCACCAATGCACATGCACTTGATATTCAAGTTCAAGTTCATGAGCACAAAAAAGTGATGTCAGGGAAAACCCAACATGCAGAGACATGGACTGTACCATCTGGAATACTCAACTCCAGAAGAATGCCAACGGGCAATAAATTCTAAAGCATTATATCCTGGATTGTCATTTTCTTACACCAGAGAACAATGGGAATCTTTTCCCAAGAGGAAGAATGACATTTCTGTTAGGACGTGTAATTTTCACTTTTTGAAACATTACACAGGCTGAAGTCAAGGGATGGTTAGAAAGGGAAGACAGGGTTTGTGAGAGATGCTGAGCCATATGCCTCTCTGGAGCCTTCCAACCTACCGAGCACAGACATCACAGCTTGGAATTTTTTCAGTGACTCATGATGGGGTTTCTCACCATTGGATCCCTTTCCCCCACTGTATGAATGATTCCTAAAGGTTCCCAAATTGCTTACCTGTCTCTTAGGTCTCAGAAAATACAAAAGATTATATTTCTATTATATGGGCCAACTCAGCTGTTTTTTTAACATCTCCCAGGAATTAATTCCACAAGTAAAATACAATTCAAGGAATAATAATCTAACTCTTGAATGCATTATCTTTCAAACTTTCTATTCCTCCTCCTAATAGTAATAAAGAATAAAAGAAAAATGAGCGATCCTCACCATGTCAGTAAACATATCTTTTCTTAGTCATCCTAATTACTTAACTTGTAACCCTGAAGCAAACCCCAGGAGGCTGTTTAATTGATCATTCTACCAACAGTGATCTTTCAGTAAGTCATATGGCAAAAATGGTAAGTGTTCTATACTATGTTACAAAATCTCCTAATTTCATTATCTCTAAAAGAACCCAGTCTTGTTTATAACTATTCCTAAGAAGCTTTTCCATTACTTAAGCAGCAGTACTCCTTTAGAAATGTAAGAGTAATAGCATATCAACTTCAGACTATTAGTCATATAATTTAACTATATATATATATGTATGTATGTACTTATACATATGTGATTAACAGTCTGATGTAGATGTATGAAGAGAAAATCAATAAACTTCCTAGTAATTCTTTAAAAAAAAAGTTTACTTATTTATTTTGAAAGAGCGAGCTCGGGAGGGGCAGACAGAGAGAATCCCAAGCAGGCCACTGAAATGGGGCTCAAGCCCATGAGCTGTAAGATCATGAGCCAAGGCAAAGTCAGACCCTTAACCAACTGAGCCATCCAGGCAGCCCAGTACTTAATACTCTAAATAACTTGCAGTTTATTTTTACTTTGCTTTTCTATCACCCCAAAAAGATTCCTCCTGCCCATTTGCATTCAATCTCAGTTTCCACCCCAGCCCCAGGGATCCACTAATCTACTTTCTGTCCATAGGGATTTATCTTCTCTAGACATTTCATATAAATGGAATCACACAACAAATAGTCTTCTGAGTCTCTGCCTGATTGGTTATCATAATATTTTGAGGCTTATTCATGTTTTAGCATGTACCAGTCATTAGTTCCTTTTATGACTGACTAGTACCCCATTATATGAGTATAACATATTCTGCTTATTCAGTCACCAGGCCATAGAAATTTTGAGTGTTCCTACTTTTTGCCAATTATGAATAATGCTGCTATAAACATTCACATACAAGTCTGTAGTGAACATATGTTTTCATTTTCTTGGGTAGAGACCTAGAATGGAACTGCTGGGTTGTAGGATACATTCACATTTAAGTTTTAAAAAAACACTGTCATACTCTTTTCTAAAGTAGCTATATCATTTCACATTTCCACCAGTAACGTTTGAGGATTGAATTTCCTCCCATGCTTGCTAACGCTTGTCTTGCCGTTTTTATTACAGCCATTCTAGTGAATGTGAAGTATTGTTCCATTGTGGTTTTAATTTGTGATTTCCTAATGACTAACGACACTGAACATCTTTTCATGTTTATTAGTCATTCATATGTCTTCTTTGGTGAAATGTCTTTTCATATATGTTGCCCATTTAGCAGTTTATTGAAATGTTATTTACATAAGATGTAGTTCACCCATTAGAAGAGTATAACTCAATGGTTTTTAGTAGATTTATAGAGTTGTGCAACCATCAACATAACCTAATTTTAGAATATATCATCATCCCAAAAAGAAAACTTGTACCCACTAACAATGACTCTCCATTCCATTTCTCCTCCAAAATTTAAATTTTTTGTTTTTTCAATTGTTAAGTTGTAAGAGTTCTTTAGATATTTTTGATACAAATCACTTATCAGATATTATCATCTGCAAATATCTTATTCTGGTCTGTTTCCTGTTCTCTTAATCCTTATAGATGTCTTTTGGAGCACAAAACTTTAATTTTAAAGTCAGGTTTAGCCATTTATTCCCCTATGGATTGTGTGTTTGGTGTCATATCTGAGAAATTTTTGCCTAATACAAGTTCATAAAAATTAAAAATCCCTGACATTATGAAAAAAAGTTATTATGCTATTCTTATGGAGAAAACTGAATTCAGAGAGTTAACTAACTTCCTTAGGCTTTACAAATTAGTAACTGAGATGGTACATTTTGCACTTCCATTTTTAGCAAAGCATTAACAGAGACTCTCCTACTTTAAATTTGCTTTAATAAATATTTATTGAATATTGAATATTTAAAATGAAGCTCAGAATTTCAATGGGTTATCTACATTGCTGCGTCAGAGAGAAGGGTAAGTAGTGCACACAACCAGCACATTATACGCAAGAGGAAAAGGTACTGTTCTATGTGACTATGTGATTGATTAACAGAATACTTAATAATAAGGAGAAAAAAGCATCTGATTTTGTTTAAAGAAACAGAGATCAACTAGGAAATTTATATATTGGGGAGGATTAGTGCATTAGTTTCTTTTGAATTAACTTTTTTTTGCACTTTGCTATAATTTTTAAATACTTCTGATCAGAAGAACTTTTAACAATTAAATAAACAACAGAAGTCATCTAAAATTGATTTGTTGCATGTGGAAAAAAAATCTGTCAGTCATTTTCCTTTCTAGCCTCTTAAGTAGGTGGTAATAGTAGTTTCTTCTCTTTGTAATTACAGAGAAAGTAAAGTAAAAATAGAAAGCACAGCAACAGAAAAGCAGAGTCAAATGCTTCTAATGGCCTCCTTTGCATCCTTAAAGACATGTGCTATTACATTAGTTATTTTCCATTGTGTCATAGTGGGTTTGCACTAGTAATAAATTTATATGTATTCTATAATACTGTAGTCCATTGAGATTTTATGGTGATAAATTAGACACCAAGAACATTTGATAATAATACGATAGTAAAAATGTGATACCAAGGCTGTCATACATTCATCTATTTATCATAAGTTTCTGTCATTTTGAGAACAGCCAAAATATGGAGACTCAGGGTATGATTCTTCATAACCCCTGGCACCTTGATTTTATCATTTTCAGCAACCATCTGTGCCCTTATCTATAGTCACACATTGTTTCCATCACTCTTCACAGTTCAGCATCTTTACCTGTCAAACCCAAGAATTATGATCTAAATGAGCAAGATTCACAAAGCAAATTACACTGTGCTACCAAAATGTCTTGGGAGAATTCTACATCCAGGTGATATTTTCCTACTGGAGGCTATGATACTTGGTATTAGGAAGCAAGAATTTAAGCTCTATCAACACGAGCTATTCTGGGTTGGACCTTGGAAAAATCACTCCCAGGTTCAGTTTTATCAACTAGGAAATGAAAACAGTAGGCCACGCTTCCCAGAAATGTTATATGCCTACATAAAATCATATGAAGTAGGCCTCTTACCTGGAGGTTGAAGTGAAATCACTTCTAAGATGGAGGCGTGTCCATGCAAGGGGAGCATAGATTTCAGAGTCTATGATGGACACAGAGGAAGGGACAATGGAATACAGCTCAAGAACACACGGCCTTTGAGTGGACAGAGCAGGGAGCAGGGAGCGTCAGAGAAGTGGACCAGAGGGAGGCAGGCAGCAAGCTAGAGAACCACTCTGTAGAGAGCCTCAAGGATCACAGGGCGGTGAGTACATGACACCATCTATATGCCTTTGAGTTTTTGCCTAGCGCCTTTCAAACAGTCTTCTTTATGAGTTTCAGTAGATATTTTTGTGGTAGCTATCACTTTATTATTTTGTGTATCTGTCAATTACCATGAAAAATTCACTTTTTAAAATGATCTCTATCAGTTGCTTATAAAGCATCCCTTCAACTAATGCTTAGTTACAGAGTTTTGATAATGTGTGATCAAACTTTTCTTGAATTCCAATTGGTCCTCTACTTCTGTGGCCCCGCCTACCCACACTTCAGTCTGAGATACACAGTGACTACAACACTGTTACAGGAACTCTCTCTGCATGTTCAAACTGACTTTAAACATGCTAAATGATTGGCAACATTTTGTCACTATGGATAAAAGCAGGGTCTTTACAATCAAATCCTTGTTTACATTCTGGCTACATGACCCTTGCCAATACTAATAGTCACTAACCTATATGTTTGTGATGAAAATTAAGTGAGATCATGCTTGTAAAGCCTTTAGCAGAATGCCCAGTACATGGGATCATTTAAAAATTGCTAGCTATCATTTTAAGTTTTCTAAGTTAACACTACATAAGGTCTAGTTCAACTGATTTCTCTAATCAAATTCCTCAAAACATAATGCACTTCACTAAAAATAAATGAATACAAGTGCATATGTTTCAGTATACACAAACCACATGTATGTGAACTAAGCAGCAACACATCGATGTTAAACCACTGGATACTCTATGTTGTGTTCTGTTGATTTGTTCTTAAACACATCTTAATCTAAGCAGACACCTCAGGTGCATCCAATGGAGTATATGTTGCTTTGGTGACTTTCACTTATTCTCCCAGTTTTGCCCTTTCCAATTTTTTAGCAAACTTTGCTTCATCGATCTTGCCATCTCTTAGGCATATCCAGATGTTTTCTTTTTATAGATTGCACTCCTTAAATAGTCTTAAGGCTTCCCCAAATGAAAAACAAAATAATACCCTGCTTCCCCACAAAACTCCCAGTCCTGATTTCTTAACTCATTTTCAGTCCTCTAATTCCTCTCCTTCAAAGTCCAATCCCTGAAATGAGTCCCTGTCAGTGCTAGACAGCCACACACGTGCTGAACAGTAAGCATGGCATCAAGAAAGTAAAAGCACAAAAATACCAAGGAGTCCATTACAGTGTATTCAGGCAGAATTGTGCAATTAGATAACATTCAAGAAGGCTGTTCCAACTCCAGACGTCATTTAAATTTTGTCATTTTGAAAAATACAATGGTGTTGAGAATAACCTTTAAGAGAGTAGGCCCTATTGTTTTTATGCTTACAGGCACTAAGTCTTAATCTGATTTTGGCTCAGTTCACCACTTATTTCCACTCTTTTCATTTACCTGCCACATCTCTGTAATTCAGCTTCCAACCCAAAATAAATCCACTGGAACTGCTTTTGTCAATATCACTAATGCCTGCTTTATCACTAACACAGAGTCCAGGCTCCCTTAATTCAACTAATACCTCTTCAGACTGTGGCAGTGTTGACCCCTCTCTTCTTAAAATCTTCTATTACCTTGACCTAACACTCTATGTTTCAGCTATACTAAAACTCTCTCCCATCCCTGAAAAATTCAGATATTCAGGCTTACCGTCTGTCCTTGGACTTTCACCTTTGTGTTTCCAATGCGCATCACACTACCTGTCACGTAGTAGATGGCAGGTATCCAGGGAAGATGGATGAACTCATTGTTGAAGGCCTGAATCTGATTATCCATGACACTGAAACTTATATTACCCTGTTAAATGCCCAGATCTCCACTGATTTTCTGCCATCACTCATCTCCCCCCACCTCCCCTACCTGGTCTTTGCAAATTCCTTATTTTCTTCTCTTGATTCTATGTGAAAACATTTTTAAAGTAGAAAAAATATAAAGACATACAAAAATCAATTGTCCTTCTTTTTTTTTAAGGAGGTTTCACATCCAACGTGGGGTGTGAATTCATGACCCGGAGATCAAGAGTTGCATGCTCTACCCACTGAGTAAGCAAGGCACCCGCAATTGTGTTTTTATAACCAACAATGACCAATATGAAAAGAAAATTTAAAAAACTACCCTGGAATTAGAAAGAATAAAATACTTAGAAATAAAATTAATCAAGGAGGAGAAAGACTTACACACTAAAAACAACAAAACACTACTGAAAGAAATTTTAAAAGACACACATAAATGAGGAAACATCCCGTGTTCATGGAGTTGGAGACTCAATGTAGCTAAAATGTCCACACTACCAAAACAATCTATAGATCTGATGCAATCCCTCTTTAAATTCCAATGGACTCTTTTACAGAAATACCAAAAACAATCCTAAAATTCATATGGAAGCACAAAAGGCCTTAAATAGTCACAACAATCTTGAGAAAGAAAAAAAACCGAAGACCCATACTTCCTGATTTCAAAACATATTACAAAGCTAAAGTAATCAAAACAGTATGGTACCAGCACAAAGGCAAACATATAGACCAATGGAACATAACAGCCTAGGAATAAACTCACATGTTTATTGTCTTGATCTTTGACAAGGGTGTTAGGAACACACAATTGGATAAGACCCTACTTTTATGCCGTTTACAAAAATCAACTCAAAATGGACTGAACAGTTAAATGTAAGATCTGCAACTAGATAAGCTAGAGTACATCATACTAAAAAAACCATACAGCAAAGGAAACAATCAATGAAATGAAAAGGTAGCCTATAGAATGGAAAAAATATTTATAAACCATATATAAGGATTCATTTCTAAAATATGTAAAGAACTGGGGCACCTGGGTGGTTCAGTCACTTAAACATCTGACTTCAGGTCAGGTCATTAACTCATGGCTTGTGATTGTGAGCCCCGCGTCAGGCTCTGTGCTGACAGCTCAGAGCCTGGAGCCTACTTGAGAGACTGTGTCTCCCTCTCTCTCTGCCCTTTCCCCAATCATGTTCTTGTTCTCTCTCTCTCTCTCTCTCTCTCTCTCTCTCTCTCTCTCTCTCTCTCAAAAATCAACAAAAAAAAACTTTAAATACATTAGGAACTCCTACCACTTAATAACACAATACAAATAAAACAATCTTAAAAGGAACAAAGGATATGAATGGTATTTCTTTAAAGAAGATGTACAAATGGCCAAGGGGTGTATGAAAAATATGTTTAAAATCACTAATCATCAGGAAAATGCAAATCAAAAGCAAAATGAGGTATCACCTCATACTTAGAATGACATTATCAAAAATACAGAAATAACAAGTGTTGGTGAAGATGTGAAGAAACTGAATCCTGTGCACAGTTGGTGGGAATGTAAAATGGTGCAAGTACTATAAAAAAAACCAGCATGGAGCTTCCTCAAAAAATTAAAAATAGAACTACAATATAATCTAGAAATCCCAATTCTGGGTATCCATCTTTCAGCAAGTTAGTCTCATGCATGGAGTCATTCGACTCCCACTCTACCTGAGGTTTAGGCCTGGAGGGCCTGGGGGGCTTAGTTGGTTAAGCATCAGGCTCTTGGTTTTGGCTCAGGTCATGATCTCATTGTTCATGAGTTCCAACCCCGCATCAGGCTCTGCACTGACGGTGTGGAACCTGCTTGGGATTCTCTCTCTCCCTCTCTCTCTCTGCCTCTCTTTCTCTCTCAAAATAAACTTTAAAAAAAGAAGAAGGGGTTTAGGCCTAAAACACTTCCTTAACAAGACAAAGAGTCCTACAATCTATGCTGGACTTGTACCTCATGTGGGAAAACCTTTCCCTGTTTCAGGCTGTGTGTGTGCTCCTTTGTTCTGTTTAAGGATCATCTGGCACATGGCCAACCCCATGACAATATCTGTACCCTGGAAGGGACACAGAGCCATTCTGCTGCAGCCCAGACTAATTAACCTGCATCAGCTGCCAGAAGGGACGTAACAGCCACTGGCAACTGACATCCACTATTGAAACTGATCTTGTTTTGTCTCTTCTCTAAATGAGTAAAGTGCTATTCCACCCAGTGCTCGACTGCCATTGCATTTTTGTTGGTGACTCTAATTCCCAGATGCAGAAGTCAGAAGTGCTCAGAGTTCTCCTCCTGAGAACAGCAACAGATGTCACTTGCTTAACATTATCTAAAAGAACTGAAATCAGGATCTTTAAGATATATTTGCATTCCCATGTTCATTACAGTATTACTATAGCTAAGCAGTAGAAACAACCAAAACTTCAACAGATCAGTGGATAAAGAAAATGTGGTATATACATACAATAGAATATTATATAGTCATAGGAAAGAAGAAAATCCTGTCATATGGTACAGTATGCATCAACCTAAAGGATTTCGTACTAAGTGAAATAAGCCAATCACGGGAGGACAGACACTTCACGATTCCACTTATATGACCCAGATATATATGTATATGTATATGTATAGGTCATAATTGATAGAAGTCAAATTGATAGAAACAGAAAGTAGAATGGTGGTTGTCAAGGGCTGAAGGGAAGGGGAAATGAGAAGTTGTTGTTCAATGAGTATAGAATTTCAATCATTCAGGATTTTTACTTAGCATTAGTAAAAATGCTAAGAGGATAGCATATTTACTTTAAAAGGCAGAGCCATACACTAAGATATTATCTCCCTCTCAATCAACCTCCACCATCTTAGTAACATTTAAATGCTTTCTACTTATACCATTGACCCATATCACCTTCCATCATTCCATGGACTTTCCCTATAATTATATTTCTCTCTACCTGCTTCCTTTCTCAGTCCGTTCCCTCATTTTTGTAGATGTACAGATCCCTCTTTCTTGAAAAGCCAACTGTTCACTGGATCCTACTTCGTATTCCATATTTTCCCCTATTTTGTGCTCCATATAACTGCCAATCATTAGAATGATTAGGCTTCATTTGTCATTTTCACTCCCTTAATGGATGATTCTTTCTGATTTTCTTAAAGTTTGGTTTTTAACTCTATATTTATACATAAATTATTCTCTTGAAGGACATTAGTAACATCCTACTTAATTAATCTCTCACCATTGGCTTTGAATTTATTCCTCTGGGTGATTTATAAGTAATTTTGATGTGTAAGTACTTGCTATCAGAAATATGAAGTAATGGTACGTCTCTTTAGTGGGAATAGATGAACAGTAATTTAGGTCATAATCCACAGTCTAGAAATATATCTCAAAATTCCTAAAGAGATTTAAAAGTAGTAACAAAGGCAATGTTGTATGTAAATGTAAGCTCATTTAATTAACAGACTAATAACGTGAATGATAAAAGTGGATAGTTCAAGACAGAGAAACATGTTGCTGACACCTAAATTATAGAAGTGAGTAAATATATCACAGAAACATGGAAAGCACCAGATGGATTTAAATACATCAGAGAATTGGGTTACCCATTAGCAGATGAGACCTGACTTAGAAGACTGTAAGCAAAATGCATGTGTTTATATGGCTCTAATATCTGCCTGATGATACAATCATTTAGGACAGCCAGCAGGAGGGGAAAAAAGCCAGAAGAAATCCAGGGCCCATCATTATCAACTTTGCTACATTTTTAAAAAAATTTTTTAATGTTTATTTATTTTTGAGAAAGAGAGAGAAAGAGACAAAGAGAGAGCAGGGGAGGGGCAGAGAGAAAGGAAGACACAGATTCCAAAGCAGGCTCCAGGCTACAAGCTGTCAGCACAGAGCCTGACACAAGGCTCAAACCCCCAAACCATGAGATCATGACCTGAGCTGAAGTCGGACGCTTAACTGACTGAGCCATCCAGGCGCCCCAGCTTTCCTGCATTTTTTAAAAGCAAGCATTACATTTAGCTTTTTTAAGACAGGAAAAAGGAAAAGAGAGAATGCCAGAATAACATGTTTGAGTTTCATTTTTGAATATGAGAAATATAAAATGAGTCATTTTTATAATTAAAAATTAGGTCTTAAAAATCATCATAAAATAAGAATAATATAAAAGAGAGGGAAGAACTGTTAGGTGTAGTATAACCCATTCCTGCCTTATTGCATCTGTGATTGAGGCAACAGTTAGTAATCTTTAAAAAATGATTAAAGCATTGATAGCAAAGTGTGTCTGAGCATAAGGCTAGGTACCCACTCTCCATTACTTTCAGGTGGAATTATCTATTTAAGAAAACAATGTGCTTTCTCAAAATTTATCATCTGATCATAAATGCACTGCAAAAATACCACAAGGGTTTTGTTGGTTTTATGACAATAGGTAATTGAAGTGTCCTGCACCAACATCCTTTAGGACTATCGTCTTCCATTGAGGAAATCAAACCTTAAAAAATCACTTCTTTTCCATTTCAATAACTTCTCTTCCTTTCTACACAAACCCTCTTCTTCACTCCTACTTCTCTGTTGCCCACCCTATTCCTAATTCTGCGTTGGCTTTTGCTGATTTCATTTCCTATAATTCCTTCTGTGACTTGTGATTTATCCAAATTCTTCTCATTCTTCAATTCTTACAACAGTTTCCTGTTTTTTATGAACATTTTCCAGTAGTCTTTAGAAAAGTCTTTTCCAATAGCTCATCATGTCCTTTAAAAAAAAAAAAAAAACTATTAGCCTCTTTGTTGTTGCTGTTCTTAGTATTTGAGGTGTCACCACATCCTAGAGTGTCTACATTCCTCAGGCATTATTTAAAAGCTGGTATGAGCCACACACCTTTTTTTTAAATTTGTTATTTATTTTTGAGCAATAGAGAGCGCGCGAGCAGGGGAAGGTCAGAGAGAGAGAGGGAGACACAGCATCTGAAGCAGGCTCCAGGCTCTGAGCTAGCTGTCAGCACAGAGCCTGATGCGGGGCTTGAGCCCACAAACTGTGAGATCATGACCTGAGCCGAAGCCGGACGCTTAACTGACTGAGCCACCCAGGTGCTCCCACATACCTTATTTTAATTCTTCCTTGCACCCAGTAAATTACATATGCAAGAAGCACTCAGTATTTATGGAAAAGCAAAAACAATGAACATGTGAATGACGGGATATAAGTTGAGGCTGTTATGTTGACTTTTCTTTGGAGACAGTAAATTAATATTTACTTCTACTTCTTTTTGGTTACCCATGAAAAGAAGAATTATTAAACACTGTAAGTAAAACAATTATAGAGAAATGAGGAAGAACATAGACAATAGTTCTGCATAAATTTTAGGAAATGATTAGAAAAGAAAATGCCACCCACAGACTAAACAGAAATACCTTAATATATAACTAAAAATGAATAGGGGGTCCAAGAAAACCACATTTCCAATTATGTCTCTTTCTTTCCTATGATCTGAAATTCAAGTAGTCCCTAAATTGCATATATTTAAACATTTTTTTCACACCAGCCACAGCAGAGAATTTAGCACCCAAAGCATTGTCAGTGGTCAGTACATAATTCCAAATGCCATTCAACTTTGGCAGCTTCACAATACCACTGTTGCCAAGAAGTAAAACAAAAAGGACTCTTAGCCTCCATTCAACATATACCTTAATATTACCGCTAAATTAAATATAATTAGAATTACAGTTAAATGTTATATCATTTTAGAAAGGAAATTATTTCACTATCAAGTTTTACAATGGCCTTTGGCACAGCACACTAAAACTGAACCTAAAAATAAAACCTAGTAAAATGAAAAGCTCAAATTAACTGACAATTTTAAACTTCGGAATTTCCCTATGTATTTTTCTCCAGTGACCTTTCTGATGACAAAGCCTGAAACGAGAGTCAATTAAATTTATATCCCAAGGCATACTATAAATTTGTCAGGACCAAAACAAGCACACTGAAGCTCATGAAATCAGCTCCTGGTACCAGAGAGCAGAGATAGAGAAGAGGTGACAGATCAGTCCTTGGTGCTTACACGGACACGGACATAATGATGCTCAGGTCTGCATGAAGATGAAGGACCAAGAAAGGCCCTCAGAGCTCCCTCATATGCAGGTAATTACCCCAATTTATTTCAGAATCAGGACCCACAGCAGATGTGGCCCCATTTGTAGTCCTGAAGCTCACATGTTTCTATCCTCACCTTGGTGATTTAGGTAAAGCACGGGCCCTGGAGAAATGCTCATTACCTTTCCAACGCAAGCACAAGTAATACTGGATGGAGCATCTCAGTGCTCATTTTCTCTTGGGTTATGACACTAAGTCTTACCTCTGCCCAGTTCAAACTTTCATTTCAAATGGACTGATTTTCTATGGCATTTTTTTCCCCAAATGAGTAAAATTGTATAAAACAAGCAAAAAAGTTCCAGTTTGCTTTGATCCTTGCCTCTTAAGTGATACCTAACGATGCCCCACATGTGGCAAAGCAGGCAAAGGCTGGGCGTCCTCCTCATCTCTCAGTTACCTAAGAACCAGGAGATAATATTCTTCAAAGACTAGATGTGTGTCCACTCTTTTGGGAAAATGTTGCCAAAGAAAAGTCTATCTTAACATCATAAAAGCCCTCACATTTGAATATTTTAGGCAACCCTCCAGTGCCATGACCCCTATGCTCACCAACACTCTGTACACTAGGGCGCCCCACATGTGAATTTTTAAGGTAGAAGACCAACTCCAGACACGAATGAACTGACACTGTCCTCAGGGCCTGAAAAGTGATTTCTCAAAAGCAGCTGCTTGCTCTATTCTTGCTTCCTGTACTAAACATACATTCATTAGTAATTTTGTATCATAATGGTTTTTAAAAGCAGATTCACTGGCAGTAGGAAAGCATTTTGAGAAATAAAATACCTTTAGAAACTTAAATTTCTCCTTTCTCTATTTTTTAAAGATTTCTCCCACACTTATGTTCAAAATATATGCCTCTTTTCCATTAACATTAAATATTTATCATGATATGAAAACATGACAGTGTATTAGAATGTCTAAGTTAAGTTTTAAAACCATTAGAAAAAGCAAAGAGGTTGTGGTTGCTCTTTTTATGTAAGCGGAGACAGAAAAAAGCTCTTTAAAAATTACTAAACTCCTTCAAACAACATTTTCAAATACAGCAATATAGATGGTTTAGATTCAGTATGAGGGCTTGTTTCAATTCTATTTCTTGAAGAGAATAATGGAGAATTATGTGAACTTTTCCTCCAATAATATCTTGACCCACTTATAGAAACCCACCCGCTAGGTATAGTATGAATCTCTCTGCAAGTCACCATCTGAGTCGAGCAAAAATATGACAGATGAATCAGGATCATGAAATAAACACAGAAGGTGATTTCTGGGGTTTAATCACAAGTGAATATTAAAATACTTGTTCATGTGTACAAGTGGGAACTAACTCAAGTCTGGCTCTTTTGGTTTAAAACAAGGTATTTATTTGACATCCCATTATTATCTACTATGTGCAAGTATTGCTAAGAAAACAAAATGTAGCCTCAGTCTACTTTCGTAGAGTTTCTCTTGGGGAGATAAAGACTTTGGCAGTGGCACCAAAGTGTCCACTGCCATGCTGTTGTAACAACAGTAGTGCTTAATACAGAAGCAGGCAAGGGGTGCCCAGGTAACTCAGTTAGTTAATCATCCAACTTCAGCTCAGGTCATGATCTTGCAGTTCGTGAGTTTGAGCCCCACGTCAGGCTTTGTGCTGACAGTTCAGAGCCTGGAGCCTGCTTTGAATTCTGTGTCTCTCCCTCTCTCTCTCCCTCTCCCCCACTTTTACTCTGTCTCTCAAAAAATGAATAAACATTTTAAAAATTTGAAAAAACTTAGGGAAAAGATCATTATAACGCAGAATGGGAAAGGACCATCAAGAAACTTATGTTAACTTGGTAGTGTTTAATTAATGTGGAAGGATGGCTATGGAGAAAGATGGGCAAGAAAAAGGCCTTTCTGAACAGAGAGGACCATATCATAAAAAATAAAGAAACAAAGACTTTGAATCTTGCGGGATGTTTAAAGACGCTGAGCAGGAGGGCTGAACCATCAGATACTCCTTTGGGAAAGATAACTTGGCAGCACTTTAGAGTTACGATCTCCTAACTGAAATGCGTACACCTGGACAGAGATGAATAGGAATAAAGAAAATCAACTGGCGTTGACTAAGTCTTACTTCATATCTATCATTCCAAATGTGTTATTATTTTATAATGTGTACAATATTTCAGGACAGTAGAACATGTACCTAAGTTACAAATTTTTATGTATACCTCAAACCTGATACTAAAAATACTAACATCACCGGTACCAACAACAGTCCTATCTCTATCTCAGTTGAGATCAGAGATAATGACGTAGAGTGTGACCTGGGAAGGGATAAATGGAACCAGGCTGAGTTAGAGAAATGCTACTATTAATCTGATGCTCTTATTACTTTGAAGAAGTAAAACTGTAAGATATGGTCAATACACATATATAATTAAACAGGTAGAGAAGATGGAGAACCCTGAGATGATTTCAAAGCTTAGACATGAATCAAACTAATATGATATGAATCAATAAGTTCAAAAAAGAGAAGGAAATCAAGGGAGAATATATGGATCACTAAATTAAGACTCTCAAAAAACAAATAATCCATATATTCTCTTTAATCTCTTCCTCATGGTAATTTGCAGGACATGGCAAGTTCAATTAGTGCTGTGAACATCACATCTACTCTTCCATCTTCTGCTCAAGTAACGCAGCTGGATGAAGACTGACAATTCTAAGTGCAATACGTACTTCCATGGCTTAGTTTTTTCTCATTGCGATTAACACACAGAACTGGCAAGCAGCAGTATTCTATTAGTCCATGGGGATAGAACCAGAATCTACTTCATGTTAACAGCAAGAATTAAATGAGTTAATATGTGTAAAACATTTCCATAGGTCTGTAATCTGCTGTTAGGACGTAGCTACATGAATGGATGCCTGGGTGGCTCAGTCAGTTGGGCATCTGGCTTTGGCTCAGGTCATGATCTCACGGCTTGTGAGTTTTAGCCCCACATCAAGCTCTCTGCTTTCAGAACAGAGCCTGCTTTGGATCCTCTGTCCCCTTCCTTCTCTGCCACTCCCCAGCTCATTCGTTCTTTCTCCCAAAAAAAAAAAAAAAAAAAAAAAAAAAGACTCAGTACATAGTAGCCGTTGTTAATAATTATTTAGAGCCAAACTACTGTGTTGAAAACCTGGTTCCTCCATTTCATTTATAATTTTTTTTACATAAGTTACATCTTTTCTAAAGCTCAATTTTCTCACTGTATAACAAACTTAACAGTATTATTACTTAAAACTTGGAAATGAGGCAAAAGGATGGCTCTGTGTCATTAGCAATAAAATGACAATACCGGAACACTGTCAAATGGGTCTCCACAAAATAATGACTATTAATTCCAAAAGGAAATGTACCTTTATTTTACTTGTATTTATTACTTACTAGAATCCAGACTCTAGGAAGTTTTATGTCTGTTAAAGCTGCCAATGCTTTCTGTCTAGGAGAAAAGACACCCCCAAAACTTGAGGCTATCATGTCTTGCAGAGCATTAGTCAGATTTGCACTATTACTTAATGATCTTATGCCAACATTCTTTGTTTCTGTGTTCGTATATACACTATAGTTTGAATTTGCTTTAACCAGCCAAACATTTTTCTGTTTTCCTCATTAATGGGATTAACAAACATTTACATGTGCTTACTATCTATTTAAGTGACAGTTATTTTTAAACATTTTTGAAGGGTATTCTTTTACAATGGCTAATATCTGAGTACTAATTAAATGCAATACATAGTTATTAATTCAATGGTTTCTAAAAACAACAATAAGAGATGGGAAATAGTATAATCCACAACTTACAGTGAAGAAACTGTTTTCTAATCAGCAGTCATTGATTAAGTAAATGTCAAACAATGAGAAGTGCACTTTGCCCTAGAATTACCATTCTTTAACCATCTCCAGCTCTTGATTAAAGGAACTTAGGACATAACACAGAGCTGAATTATCCATTTATCCACCAAAACTCCATGGTTAGCAGATTAAGGAGAATGTATGGCACATTTATTCTTTGATATCCTTTATTTCGGATTATTTTCCCCCTTGATTTCTTTGTATTCTATATTCTATGCCTTAATTCAGGTTACACTCCTAGTCACTAAAGTCTAAGATTTTGAAATTGTCTCAGTATCCACATTCCCCAGACTTATAGTAAAAAATCACATATAGTGACTCACAAAGTAGTAGTAAATATAACACAATATTTAACTTCTCATTCTTCTGCTATTGAAGTTTCTGGTCAGGCTTGATTCCCATTTCTCCCCATCTGAGGTGTGCCTTGAACCAGTAATCTCTAACATCATAAGGGCAGGGTGTCACTATTGCTATTGTTGATATTGCTGGGTTTAAGCCATTAGAAGTGAGTTGAAGTTAAAAAAAAATACATGCACTGTAAACATATGTATATTAAATATTTATAATATTATTAATGTTGATACACTTAACTTTTTGCATCTGAGAAATCAAACAATTTGAAATTAAAATGAATATGCAAATGAATAAGAATTAAAATTCAAAAATGTATTCCCTTAACCACAGTTGACTATCAGGAACCCCGCTGTAACCCACCAAGATGAGCACACACCACATAATTCTATGTTACTGCTACCATTATTATATTCCTAAAAGAGGCATCTAATGAACTCTCTCTTGCTCAACATCTTCATAAACACATACATCAGAGACATAATCTGAATCTTTTGTCTTCTTGCTTTGGGTAGTATAGTTTGCTCTGTTAGTAATGCCTCCTGTTATACCCACCTCTTCTTATGCCCCTTTCAGCACTAGCTTCTCTCACCTGTTCCAATCCATCTCCCACTTTTAGATACTCCATATTATTTCCTATCACCGCTCTACCATTTTAGACAACTTATCTTGTGTCCTAGGCAGAATATGCCTCCCACCTGCCCTAAAGACACCCACTGTGAACATATCACCTTACATGGCAAAAGGAACTTTCCAGATGTGATAACGTTAAGAATATTGAAATGGGGAGATTGTCCTGCATTATCTGGATGGGCCCAATGTAACTACAAAGGCCATTATAGGAGGAATACAGAACAATCAGAATTAAAAACAAGATGTGAAGACAAAAGCAGAAACAGGAGAGATTTGAAGATGCTATCTATGCAGCTGAAGATGGAAGATGGAAGGCTATGAGCCAGGAAATGTGGGGGGACTTCAGAGTCAAAAACAGCAAGGAAATAGATTTTCCCCTAGAGCCTCTGGAAGGAACACAGCCTGTCAACCCATTGAAAATGTCAACCCATTATAAAATTCAAGAGAATTTTATACTAGTGAATTCCAGAACTTCTAGATAACAAATTTATGTTAGTAGTGATTTGTTACAGCAGAAATCGGAAACTCATACATCTTGTACTGACCTGATTAAAATCTTTCCTTCCATATGGGAAGTTCCAGGATGACAGACTATGTTTTGTCTACTTGTTTCCCATAGATGTCTTTGGAAATAATTAGATAACCAATTAATATGACTCTTTGACAGCCAAGCAAACAGTTTAATTAGTCCCCACTTAAGTCTAAAGGGTCGTTGGTTAGTGTACAGGGACACCATTTATGATCCTAAATGATCTCAAATAGCTTCTTATACTTTTTGTTGGACTGTGATAATAATTGCCCAATGTATCTCTGTTCTGGGTAATATGTAGTTTTACTTATGGGTCATGACATTTAGATAACAAGTAGAAAAACAAAGTTCCACATGTCTCTCTGTATTTTTTTTTGCAGGAAATAAAATTGAGACACATTTTCATAGTAAATCTAAATGTCTTCTATATCACCAGGCTTAAAAAGGTTATGTACATTAGATATTACATCATTGTTTGAAGTACATTAATGCTTTTGAAACAGCTGCCTTCAATCCCCATTCTCATAAAAAGAGCAACCACACTCTGTGCTTTTTCTAATGGCTTTAAAATGTATGTTAACTTAGAAATTCTGATCGACACTAATGTTTGTATACCATAATATAGAATATTAATGGAAAACATAAAGGGTGGAAAGACTTTACAAAATAGGGCAGAAGGAGGAACATGTTTCTCAAAGTGTTTCTGGTTTCAAAATGCTTTCCCTTTGGCAATGAATAGTTTTTATAAAATCTTTATGAGGCAAAATTACTAATAAATGTGTATATTTAGCACATGATGTGAGAACAAAACAGAACCAGTGATTTAGAGAAACTTTTCTAAATGTGAAAAGTTTTGACTTTTGTTTGAACATAAAGTTGACATCTATGACTTCTCATTAAGAGTTCACCTATCATACACACATGATATCATCATGCAGGCGGAAAGTTAGCATATTGTCCAAATAGACAAAATACAAGGTTTTCTGTGGCTTCAAAACCAGCTTGACTCCAGGAACAGTTTTCTGAAATAAAGGCTGATCTCCACTGTCCTGGTTCTAACTGGGAGCTCCTGTCTGCTTTGCAGAGCAGTGGAAATGGAAAACCCATTCTTACAGCAAAGTACACCTTTAATATCACTCAGGATACAAGAATGGAAATGTACAGAGAGATTACAATAACGAAGATGATGACAGTGATTGGTTACTCACCCTTGACTCACCTTGGCAAGATAAATACAAAAGAAAATTTGATTCTTTGGAATGAAAAGATGCACTTCCCAGCAGCAGGAACCAGAAAGCAAATTTAGTACAAGTGTCACTGACACTGTGCTGCATTCTGCCGACAGAGAGAGGCAATGAACGTTTCGTAAATGATTGTCCCTTACCTGAACCAGCAGGGAGAGGGCATATACATGCACACTTGGGCACTTAATGTCTAGAAATGGGGTTAAGTGCTGCATTTGACTTTCTCAAGGCTGAAAAAACCAAAGATTTTGTAAAAATAAAGCATGACACTGGGAGGTAGGGGGCTGCCTTCATCCTCTGCCCTCCTGCTGGGCTGAGCACCACACCTCACTGCATAAGCCACAAGCCCCCCTCTCAGCCCACCTGGTCGTCACAAGGAATATGGTGCATTTGTTTCATATTTGACAAGTTCACAATTTACCTCAGGATGTAAGCTGAATGGACAACATTCAGGGGCTTTGTACTCAAGAAGAGTGCCTGGGGAAAATACTAAAAGAAATTCTGAGCCTCGAAAATTGCTTGTTGATCTGACCGAAATGGCCACTGATTACATGGTTTCAAAGAACCAACCACAACCTGAAAGGATTTGCTTTCTGTAGAGTAAATTAATTTTTTGTTTGTTAATGTTTAGTTAATGACATCATTCATTTAAAAATATAAAAATATTTTATTTTGAAAAGATCAAAATAAAATACTTCTAGAAATTTGAAAATGACCAAGACTGTATAGCAGTTGGGGTGGGGAGGGGCAGAGGTTGAGTGAAAAATGAAAAGGGGAATTAAAAAAAAAATCTAGAATATAGTGGGAAGAATGGGAAGGCAACCAAATAAGCGGGTTTTAATGCAGTTAGGTTGTTATGAATGTAGTAAACCTGCAAACCAGGTTTCTACTGGTATAGATAGTAGTGTTTCAAAAGGTGCTTTAATAGCCTAACCTCAGTATTGAATAAGAAAGTATAAAACAGTACAGAAGCTTTTTATCTTGATGAGGTCCCAATAGTTCAAAACTATCAACAGAACACCCCTATGACCCAACAATAGCACTGCTAGGGATTTACCCAAGGCATACAGAAGTGCTGATGCAGAGGGGCACAGGAACCCCAATGTTCATAGCAGCACTGTCAACAATAGCCCAATCAGCCTAAATGTCCATCACCTGATGAGTGGATCAAGAAGATGTGGTATATATACACAATGGAGTACTACATGGCCATGAGAAAGAATGAAATCTGGCCATTTGTAGGAAAGTGGATGGACCTCGAGGGTGTCATGCTAAGCGAAATAAATTAGGGAGAGAAGGACAGATACCATATGTTTGCACTCATAGGTCTAAGAGGAGAACAGGAGAAACCTAATGGAGGACCATGGGGAGGGGAAGAGGGAAAGAGAGTTGGGGAGAGAGAGGGACGCAAAACCTGAGAGACTACCGAATACTGAAAATGAACCAAGGGTTGAAGGGGGAGGGGAGGAGGAAGGGAGGTGATGGTGATTGAGGAGAGCACTTGTGGGGAAGTTGGTATAACACTGGGTGTTATACCAATTTGACAATAAACTATTTAAAAAAAAAAGAATAGTTGAGGTCTTATAGGGATATTAAGGCAGATATTTAAGAACAGTACTGCTTCAGATGAGCCTGTCATCTCATAAATAGACCCAGTTAAAATTTGTGTTTCCCAAAGTAGAACTTGAAATTATTTATAGAGGCATCACCAATATATCAGGTAAGTTTTCTATAAATTTTAATTTCTCTTTCCTACCTAATTTTTCAAGAACAGTTGGATTAGACTATTAAACTAATCAAATACCTGGATTAAACTATCATATATTTTTATATAGAATTATACATTAAAATATTTTTAAAATTATGATCCTCTCAAAAAAAATTTAAAAAACATTAAAAATTGTTTTAAGAAAGAGATTAAAGCTTCTTGGGAATTATTTGAGAGTGGGCTCTATTTAGTTCATTTTGGCTAATATTTTAGCAAAGATATAATTAACAAAAACCTCTTTAATGGTACTTAATATTTTAAAATCCTAGGAGTTTTTAGACTGATGATTTAGAGCTGAAATGTGCTTTATTTTACTTTTTGCCATATTGACGTTTTCTAATTTTAAACTCTTTAGGGGAGCATTATAGAAAATGGAAGAGAGTTATCTGTTAGCTGTCTATTACTAGGTAAAAAATTACCACCAAAGTAGCAGTTACACACACACACACACACACACACACACACACACACACACACACACACACACACACACACACACACACCCAGGTTCTGTGGGTCAGCTTATCGGGTAATCAGCCACTTACGAGTTTCACGAGTTTCACAAGGCTGAAATCAAGGTGTAGCCCAGGCCGTCTTCTCATCTGGAAGCCAGACTGGGGAAGTAACTACTTCCATAATCCTACTCAGATTATAGGCAGAATTAATTCCCTTGCGTCTGTGAACTAAAGACACAGACTTACTGGCTGCCAGCTGGAAGCTCCCTCATCTTCTAAGAGTTGCCTACAATTCAGCAAGGCCACCCCCAGTTCTCAGAGGCTGCCCACAGTTTATTGCCTTGTGGGCTTTGTCAGTTTGGTGGCTTATCTTCATTGGCCACCAAGGAGTCTCCAGAGCAAGTACACTCGCAACATGAACTTTTACAGAATGTAATCATAGGAGCATCCCATGTGTGCCATCATACCCATCTCCTTTGTCACGTTCTTGTGTAGAAGCAAGTCACAGGACTACTCACACTCAAGGGAGGGGAACACAGAGACGTGAACACTGGGAAGAAAGGGTGATGGGGAGCCCCCTTGGGGTGTCTGGCAAGGTTTCCCCAAAACCAAATTTCTTTTTAGTGGAGTCTTATTTCCCTCAGTTAAAAATAAGTTGATTCTTAATGCTAAACTTGAAATATAACTTCATTTTTAAAAGGACATTAAATATATCTGTTTTCAAACCTTTGAAGATATTTTGAAAGGTAGTTATCACATTTTCCTATGGAGAAAAAAAAAATATATATATATAGAAATACCTATGTAAAAAGACAAGACACTGAGAAATGTTACTGTCTTAAAATTTTACACAGACATTTTGATACAGAGGCATATTTAAATAAAATTGTAAAAGGCATTTATGTGTTTGCTGAGTTTTTTAGATTCAAAATGCATTGTTTATCACATCTGCTAATATTTCATATATACAAAGGCAAAGTCACCATCCAAATTAATAGTAGTAATTAGCAGACTGGGTTTCTCACCACAGGCAAATGCCTGACTTTAGGGTTACAAATGAGCATTTAAGAGTTGAAGCAGTAGGTAGAATATTCTCAGAGAACAAAATGATTATTTAACATAATCTTATACAGGATGATGCAGCCATATTAATTTCTACTGAAACATAGGTTGTGTAAGTAAATTCATATTCCATTTTTAAAATTTGTGTTAATATTAAACAAGCCTTTGAAAAGTACTTCTTAAAATTTTTTGATAATTTTGTTTAATTTCTATTCTTTTTTCCCTAAATTTTTATTTAAATTCTAGTTAGCTAATACACAGCATAATACTGGTTTCAGGAATAGAATTCAGTGATTCATCATGCTTAATTTAACTATAAACTGAAACTCAGTTTACCTGAGAGACAGCTTTAATATTTAACATATTAACTGACATAGTTCCTAATATAAAAATACTTTAATAATCTATGGATTATATTGGCTGATGGAAGAGTGAAAAAAATCAACTCATGGAAATATGGTATTTCACTTACTGTTTTAAAGGTTATCTTTGACAACATGTTCTGAGGATATTCCTAATTGCAATACCTTAGAAAAATTAATTAGCTTTATTGACTCTCAATATAATAGATATAGTAGTAATTACCTAAGATGGTAGGTAATATGGCTTAGGTAATGATCTGACAGCTCATGAGTTCAAGTCCCACAGGGCTCTGTGCTCACTGCTCGGAGCCTGGAGCCCGCTTTGGATTCTGTGTCTCCATCTCTCTATGATCCTCCCCAGCTCACACTGTGTGTTTTCTGTATGTCTGCTTTCTCTCTCCCCCTCTCCCTCTCTCAAAAATAAATAAAACATTTTTTAAATCTGCAAATAATCTTTTGGTGGGGATACCTAGAAAATGTACCTACTTTAGCAACCTATTGAATGGGAGAAGGTATTTACAAATGATAAACCTGATAAGGGGCTGATACCCAAAATACATAGAGAACCCAACACCAAAAGCCTATAAATAATCTAATTTAAAAATGGGTAGAGGACCTGAAAAGACAGACATTTTTCCAAAGAAGACATACAGATGACTAACAAACACATGAAAAGATACTCAGTATCACTCATCATCAGGGAAATGCAAGTCAAAGCTACAAGGAGATATCACCTCACACCACAGAGAATGGCTAAGATCAACAACACAAGAAACAACAAGTGTTGTTGAGGATGTAAAGAAAAAAGAATCGTCATCCTCTGTTGATGGGAATACAAACTGGTATAGCCACTATGAAAACCAGTACGTAAGTTCTTCAAAAAATTAAAAATACCACATGATGCAATAATTCCACTTCTGGATGTTTATCCAAAGAAAATGAAAAAACTAATTTGAAAAGATAGTAAGTACCCCTATGCTTACTGCAGCATTATTTACAATAACCAAGATACGGAAGAAAATTGTGTCCATAAACAGATGAAGTGATAAAGATGTGTATACACACACACACACACACACACACACACACAATTCTCCAGCCATAAAAAATAATGAGATATTGCCATTTGTAACAATATGGCTAAACCTAGAGAGTATTATGCTAAAAGAAATAAGACAAATACCATATAATTCCACTTATATATGAAATTTAAAAAGCAAGCCAACAAAAGAAAGAAACTCAAATACAAAGAACAATCGCTGGTTGCCAAAGGGGAGAGGAATGGGGGAAGGGCAAAACAGGTGAAGGGGATTAAGAGGTACAAACTTCGATTTATAAAATAAGTAAGTCACAGAGATGGAAAGTACAACACAAAGAATACAGTCAATAATATTTTAGTAATTTTGTTTGGTGACAGAGGCTAACTACAATTACTGTGGTGAGCACTGAGTAACATAGAATTGTTAAATCAACTATGTACACTTGAAAATAATATAATATTATGCAAGAATTATTCAATTAAATTTTTTTTAATATAGGGGTGTCTGGGTGGCTCACTCAGCTAAGCATCTTACTCTTGACTTCACCTCACATCATGACTTCGTGATCTCATCATGGTTTGGGAGTCCAAGCTCTGCATCGGGCTTTACACTGATAGTGTAGAGCCTGCTTGGGATCTCTCTCCCTCTCTTTCTGCCCCTTTCCTGTGCACTCACATGTGCATTCTCATTCTCTCTCTCAAAATAGATAAATAAGCTTTAAATATAAATATAACTTTAAATTTAAAATGTAAATTTTAGGGGCGCCTGGGTGGCTCAGTCAGTTAAGCATCTGGCTTTAGCTCAGGTCATAATCTCATGGTTTGTGGGTTCAAGCCCCACATTGGGCTGTGTGTTGACTGCTCACAGCCTGGAGCCTGCTCAGATTCTGTGTCTCCCTCTCTGTCTGACCCTCCTCTGCTCGTGCTGTCTCTGTCTCTCAAAAATAAATAAAAAACAAAAAAAATTTAAATAATAAAATGTAAATTTTAAAAACAAAAAATTTGAAAATTTTGCCAACTTCATTTCTGCTCCTCACCTTCTTAAACATCTATAAATTAGTTAACAGAAATTAGAATTTTGAGAACCCATATTACTCTGTTTCTTGTTAATTATTCTTACATATTATTCTAGTTATTCTAACTAACCTTACACAGATTATTTATCATATCAGCTAATATTTTATATTTACAAAATAATGATAGTAGGAGGAGCTGTCAGAATTGGAGAATGAGAGAGTGAGAGAGAGAGTTTGTATGAGGGAGAGAGCATTCAATAAAACATGAGTTTCCAATAAACAACAATTATTTATTTAGTATAAGGAGGTCACAGCAATACTTGGATCATACTTCCTAAAAAATTTTTTTTATATATGAAATTTCAATTTAACTGGGTTTCCTGAATCTTACCCCTACATTCCTTTCAGCCAGGTTCACTAATTGTTAATATTTGTCACATTTGTTTATTCTCCACAACTCTGTCTTCCTCTTTCCTCTGATATATGTGCAAATGTGCATAGCATACACACACACATATTCATTATTTTAACCATCTGAGTTTGCACACATTATGTTCCTTTGCCTATAAACACTTCAATGTTTTTTCTCTAAGAAGAATATTTTCCTAAATATTCATAAACATTGTAAAAATGAAATTAACACTAAGTAAATACTGGTTATTAATATGCAGTCCATGTTCTGAGTTCACAATTTGTCACAATTAACTTCTCTTTAGATAATCTCTCTAGCTTAAGGTCCAATTTAGGATCGCACATTTACTGACTTTATCATAATTCTTTCTTCACCTGTAATTTTAACCATTCCTTAACTTTTTTTACTTTTCATGACACTGTCATTTAGGGGGAATTTAGGCTAGTTATTTTGTATAATATGACCCTCAATTTGAGTTTATTTGATGTTTCCTTCTGATTAGATCAAGCTTATGCATTTGTAGCAGGAATACCAGAGGTGCAATACATCATGAATCAAATGATGGTTTTTCTCTACGTTGGTGATGTTAACTTTGACCAGTTGAGTAGAATGACGTTTACCTGTTGTAATTTAATGAGCACTTTTTTGTGGAGTATTTGAAACCACGAAAATATTCTGTTTCTCATCTAAATTTCACCCAATAGTTTTCACCCTCAATCCATCATTTATTGCCTGAATAAATTATAACTATGATGGCTGAACCTGGTGATTTTTTTAGCACCATCAATCCTTCTACAATTATTATACAGCATTCCACAGTAAGACAGAATCCTTCCTTCTCTCATTTGTATGTGCTTGAATTTAGAAATACATTTGAGTGCACATGGTACAGTCTCTATGATGTTACATACCAATATTTACTTCTTGATCTCTTATAACATTTATCAATAAGCCTCTCCTTTTTGACATTTTATTCTAAATTATGTTTTATGTGACATTACAATTTATTTCTTATGCTCTTTTGGTTCATATTTTGGGGGAATAATGCACTCTACTTTATCATGAATTAATTTTCTTTCCATAAACATGTACTCAGTTTTCAAGCACTGCTTATTACAAACTTCATCTGCCACCTTTATCACATAGTAAATTTCCATATGTGTTTGGGTCTATTTCTTGACTTTCTGTTCTAGTGCACAATCCTATTTGTCTGTCCATGCACCAGTACCAAACTACTTGAGTTACTAGAGAGAATTCATAGTAATACCTGGTAGGGCTTGTTCCCCCCTCATAGTTTTTCATTATTTTCATTGCTGTTCCTATAGTTTCTTGTCTCTACAAAGGTAAGCATCCATTAGTCTGACTCTAAGAAAGATGGTTATGGTTAGTTTTCTTTTTGGCAGGTTTGGAGTTAAAACTTAGGAAATGAGCTGGCCAGTGCTAACATCATTGTAACATTAAGTTATCCTAAGAACACGATATGTTTTCCCACTTGTTCAAGTCTACTTTTGTATCCTTCAGAAATATTTCAAATCTTTCCTTAACTGGTACTCTGTTTCTATTATTTTTGCATGTTAATTATATATCCTGTAACTTCTTAAATATTTTTAGTTTCATCATTGATTCCTTAATTTCCAAGATATACATTCATGTCCATTGCAAAAAAAAAAAGGAAAAGAAAGAAAAAAGAAAAGAAAGTTTTACTTCCTCCTCATCTATTTTACCTATTCCTATGTCTCTAAGTTATTTCTCTTGATCAAATATTGATTATTGATTAATATTTTCTTTAAAGTACTGAATAGTAGCAGAGATAGTAGGTATATTTGCCTTGTTCTTATTGGAAATATCACTACTGTCTCTCATGAAATAAGAGAGTGACTTTAGATGTGTGTATGCATGCACGTGTGTATGTATGTATGTGTATATATATATATATATATATATACCTATGTATGATACACAATGTGTATACAGACACCCACACACACATAAAACATTAGTGTGCATGGGTTCACGTGACTAAAAGTGTGGAAAGTTCCCTTAGAATTTTAAATATTTCTGTTGCAACATTTTGTTTTATTCTTCAGAAACTAAAATAATATGAATGTTATTCCTTCTCTTCCTGACTTCCATTCCCAATACTTTTCTTTTTATCCTTTTTATTCCTTTTTTAAAATTTCATTCTTATTCTTTTGCTTGCTGTCCTGCCTTTCTGCAATGCTTATAATGAAAGTTTAACTTCAGCTTATTCTTCCTTGGACATTTGGTGATCTATTATCTGTGACATTATTCTGTCTTTTCTTCCACTTCTATCCTTTGTTCAGTAAACTCTCTTTCTTCCTGGGTTTCATCTGTTGTTGCCCATTTCTATTCTTCACTTCTGAATTTATGAATCAAGTGCTTTTTATTTTTAGTATAGTTTATTTTTATGTTATGATTTTTTCAAAAGGAATGTTCCTCAGTTGAAGTATGTTGACTTCGTATTTTTTGCTCCTTTTTGCTGTAGTGAAGCATCTTTACAAAATTCCTAGTTTAATGATGCTCTTCCCTGTCAATCTTGCATTGTCCAGTTACTCAATTAATGTTTATCTTTGCTTTGGTGGTGTTAGGGAAAACAAAAAGTTTATTTCCCAAATACATATTAATAATGGTTAGTTGTGCTTCATTTAAATTAACTTTAAAGAGAAAATTTTTTTTCCGAATTAGCAATGCTATTAAAGTTTTCATAACCATAACTTACTACAAACTGTTAGTAATGAGTAATAAAAGCTCCTTTTCTACTGTTTGTATTAAAAAGAACTTGATGTGATGGAAAATAAATCTTTGCTCATTTAATGTTTAAATTAATATCCATTTAAAATTTTATAATTAAGGGCATAGGGCCTGTGAAGGAACTCCACTGGAATATTTATGCTGCTATATCCTAACAGGAAACTAATGCCAAACTCAGCAGGGTAACTGAGGCACTCTTGACAAAGCAGTGGGAAAACGTTAAGGACAACCTACAAAGCACGGTACTCTAAGGCTAGCCGCCTAAGAAATTTCGGCCACCTTTGCTATGAGGGCAAAAGGACAACTGGTTGTCTGAAACCAAGGGAATCACTCAAGAGTGAGAACCGGCAGGCGCTGTGGCCGGCCACTGAAGAAAGAACACACTCAAGCCGAGTTAGTTGGCAAGGGTGGAGCCAGGGTAATAAGTGTGTTTCTCCTCTCACTGCCTCATGCATCACTCCATCTTCAGGAAGATTTTGAGTGTGCCTTATAGCCTGATGTTTAACTGATATGTAGTTTATTGCTGGTTAATTTACCTTCTAACTTTTATTAAGTATCTCATTTTGCCTTAAAATATCCATCCATGCCATTTTCTTATTTTTGTTTTTACCCTTTTTTCTCAAGATTTATATGATATATGTAAAAAGTAAAACCTTCGTTTGCGAGCATAATTTGTCCTGGAAACATGTTCATAATCCAATGCACTCATACATCAAAGCGAATTTCAAGAACCATTGGCTCAGTTGTGATCATGTGACATCTGGCATCACTTACTACTCACATAGCAAGACATCACTCTTTCATCAAGTTAAAATTTATTAGAAATGTTTGTTCAGTCTTGCTGAACACTCACAGAACAAGTTACCCAAAATCCAAGGTTTTACAGTATTTTAAATCTCTCCATTATCTACTATTCTGTCTTAAGAGTTGTAAATGTTTTTTCTTAGTTTGTCATTTGATCTTTAACTTTTCAGAGTGCCTTTGATGTACTGAAGATACATTTTGTGAGGCTAAGTATATTAGGCCTTATTACATTATTTCTTCCCGAGATTTTTTATTTTATTTTTTAATAGTTTATTTTCAAATTGGTTTCCAGAGATTTTTTAATATATTTGTAAGGATTTTTTGTAATATCAAAGATTTAAGTATAAATGTAAGTATAGACCTTAAAACTCAGAATTATTTTTTGTCCTGTGAGGTCTGATAAAAATTCTAAAATGGGGGGTGCCTGGGTGACTCAGTTAGCTAAGCTTCTGACTCTAGATCTCAGCTCAGGTCTTGATCAGGGTTGTGAGTTCAAGCACAGCACCAAACTCTGTGCTGGGCATTAATCCTATTAAAATAAAAACAAACAAATAAATAATTCTAAGATGTGTGTGTACATGTGCATGCTTTTTATGGAACTAATTATCCCAATGATATTTAAAATAATCTACGCCTTTTCATTTTAGTGTATGGATTACATCAAAGTCTCTTTAACGACTATGTAAAAGTTGTTTCATTGACCTATTTATGTCAGCACCACACCATTTTAATTATCATAGATTTGTAATTTTTGGCTTCTGATAAGACAAGTCACCATGAAGCCTGTTTCTGCTCACTGATGCTGATCTTTCACACTGAATTCTTCATTCAGGGCCATCAATCGTTTCCCACTTAGAGAAAGAAAGCCCAATAAAGATCCTGTGTTGAGAATCCTGTGGTGTAGAGTTACAAAACAGAACAATTTGCAGAACATATTATGCAAACTCAAAAATGAACCTTGTCCAATTTGGCAATAAAAATCCCTCCTCATATTGCATTTATGTTAAATTGGCTTAGGTGATCAAATCACCTGTAAACCTCTCTGAATTGTCATTCATAAAAGTATAAAGTGGCTTTGTAACTATCAGAAAATATATGTGGACAATTGTTTGATTTCTTTATGTTTCTACTCAATATAATACAGTTTTGAATTGAGAATTCAAGGCACCCCAAACCAGGGAAGGAAATCATTACCCAGCTTCAGCTCTAATTCATATCAAAGCAAGAATTATTTCCACAATTTTAAAAATAAGTGCTGAAATGTCTAGAAGCTATGGCTGCTTTCAGAGATGAACATGTTTTCTTGTTGCACCTTGGGGAACTGGGTTCATGATGATATTCATCATCTCTCCTTCTCTAGGCCACCAGCTAATTTTCTGTAAGCAACAGAACTGATGATGATAGTTTTATTTCTTCACCCACTAAATTACCTTCATGGCCCAAATGTTCTAATCGGTATTCTATTACTCAAAGCATTAATTTCAAAAGGAAATGAAAATGGTAGGTGAGGTTCCCTGCTCGAGCTCCTCCCAGGTAGACTAGGCTTATGATGTGCTCAGCGCCCACCACCTCTGCTGGAACGCCATGCGTTGCTCAGCATCACCTGATGGGGAGCCTACATTAAAACTTACAAAACTCTAATTTTGTTAACTATCCTTCTAACAAGTCATTAGCAGTCTTCTCCTTCACCCTCAGGCTTCAGACACCTTGCAAAAATCTGTTGTAAATAAATAAATATGACAATATTCAGGTTATGACTTGTCACTCTGATAATACTGACAAAAAACAACTGGACTGTAAGACGAAAGCATCTGGCCTGAGGACTGGGAGGAAGGCAGGAAAGGAAAGGATGTTTAAGAACGCAGAAAATCACGTGCGGCAGAGCTGCTCACAGTGACCACTGCAGGGGCTCTGGTTCACAGACTGATGGCAGGAGTAAGGAAAATCTCCCTTAAACCAAGAGGGAAATTATAGTTCCCAAATTGACAATTACTTCTTTTGTATATATAACTTTCATTCCTACATTTCCACCATTGTATGCATCACTTCTGACCTGAGGGCTCTTTACAACTCTCAATTTCATTAGTGTAAAATACATGTCCTCTGAGTGCTAACTGCAGTAAACTTCCAGGCCTATCAACGGTGTTAACCAAGCTAAGTATCTTGAGCAACCCTTGAGCTGCTGTGCCCTGAACTGGCTGTGCAGATTGTTAATGCTTTGTTGGGAGTTCTTTCAACATGAAAACCATTTGATGCATCAACTTTGAAGTGATGCACACTCTAAAAGAGTGAAATGCTAAGGCCTTTCCCTCTGAAGAGCCCAATGGTCACATTAGGCTCACTTTACATAAGGACACAGCTTCTTCACAAGCTCTGACAGTTTGCCCAGCCTGTGCTTGTCCTCCACGTTGAAAGCCAGGACATGCTATGTTACTTCTAACAAGCTGAGGACTCTGTCCCACTTGCACTCCTTGCTTCCTCTGTACTACTTGTTGAAGTATTTTGTGATCCATGACTGAGTCTGATTTGTTCAGTGACTGATTTACCCAAATGCTTAAGAGCATTTATTACATAAAGGTCTTGATGACAGGTGGCAGAATTTAAAGGAGAAATAATATAGTCATTGTCTGGCCTTCTCTGAGATAAATATCCTGCAAGGGACACAGGTACATTAAATAAGAAATTTTAGTAGTAGTTGATAAGTACCGTAATAGAACTTAAAGAGGATTAAGAACAAGTAGCAAAATCACCTAACATAGTGGGATCAGATAATGTATTTAATAAATATTTGTTGGGTATCATTAAATGAGTAAGATCACATTTAAGCTGGTGTCTTAAAGATGATGTGGACTTGGTTCAGCAGGAAGGTGACAACGTGGGAGCAGGAATGGAGATCAAGACTGGCAGAAGGGTGAGTCAGGGAGAAGATCACAAGCGAGAGAGCAAGGTGTTTTGAGAAACTGAAATAAGGTCGGAAGAGCTGTCACAAGGGATGGGCCCAAAGGAAAAATCAGTAAGGGACTGGACGGGGAGGCCATGAAAGGTGTCCTAAGCCAAGCTGAAGAAATGTATCCTTATGGAGCCTGATTGTCAAAATACTCACAAAGCCACCTCCTGAATAAGAGTAGACTTTCTTTTGTGTTATTAAAAAACATCAAATTTCTACATTTCCAAGCATGGTACACAGAAGGTACTCAATAAATATTTAATGACTCTGAAACTGGATGACTTTGTCAAATAAAAATTATAACTTCATCCATGTGTAATGATTTCGTAATGTGTCTATGTGAAAATTTCCTCACCATTTTAGCAAATAATATTTTATCTTTAAAAACAGTTAACTTTTGGCAAAAGCTTGATTTCAAAAAAAAATCTAAAGACACTGAAACAGATGATTGCATATTGCCATTGCACTGAAATATATAATCATGAACACCTTGAATGGGAGCACTATAAATAAAAATAACTCATCAGGTCCTCTTACAACCTAAGCAATGCAGAGTAATTAAACCAAGAAACTAAATTCTGTAAAATTAAAAATGCAATTCTATACATCAGATTTAGCAACAATTTTCAAGGAACTGATTGATCTCACAGCTTTGAAACAGCCTGGTTTGGTCAAATTGTAGACAATGACTGATGTGTTTGTTGATTTCAAAGACTATTTTATTAGCAAATTCACAATTTATATTTACAAGTCAACTTGAGTAATCCATACAGTTTAAAAATATGTGTGTGTGTGTGTGTGTGTGTGTGTGTGTGTGTGTGTTTCTAGCCAAGAGCTCTACAGGAGTGATTCTCATTCAAACCATCTCCTATTATGATTTGCACTGTCGAAGAGTCTTCATAGTTATTAAAATACAAGGTATTACTGATGGCAGATGATTCATGTTCTACTTAGAAATATTCTGGTAAGCAAGTATAAACCATGAAATACATGTACAGTATTATTTCTATGTGTCTTTGTAGAACACAATCCAAACACAGGCCTCTATATTTAAATATATAGGGAATTATGAATCCATTATAATTACCCATTTGAAAATTATACCATTCTTCATAGTACATATTCCAAGTACCCTATGAAATATTTTCTCATATATGTCTTAGCATATAGCAATAATCAACCCATATTATTTACTATACATAAGTGAAAGCTTCATTGACTTTAGCCTCTTCTCCACATCTCAATGTATCTTACATGTTATTTTTATTTCAGTATTGTTACAAAGATCTAAAAACTGCTGAAAATGTTAGTATACCTATGAGTACACACACACACACACACACACACACACACATACACACACACATTTATTTCTATGGGTAAGGGCAAAAGGCAAAGGATGGTCTTCCCACATCCCTTCATTTAAAAAAGAGAGACTTCTGTCACATGGAAGACTGGAAGCTAAGAAAGGAAGTAGCTCTTTCCCTACAGCTACCCTCGGTTGGAACCTGCTCCCCTCACCTTTTTTACTTCCCAAGAGTAAAGGATGGAGACGCTGGGAAGAGCAAAATCTTCCTACTGTCTCTTGTCCTTATAGTGTGTGCTATCCTTTCTGGGGATCATTAAATCCTGTCCACACTATACATAGTCCCTTTAACAAATTCTCAATTATCCTATTGTATGCCCTGTGTTTCTTGAGAGAACCTTGGCAAATATAGTAACTAGTATAAGAAATGCCCCAGAAACCAACTTTCAAATAGGACTCTGAACATGGGTTGCTCATACTTTGGAGAGCTACACAGAAAGCCACTTTGCCGTGGGAAAGTGGTATAATGTCAAGCCACAGGACAAAGTAGCATTATGATTATTCAGATTATCACTGGTGATGACATGGTAGGAGATGCAAGTGGAAGGCAGGATGTAAGAGGTCATGTGGCCATAACACTTAGTAGCTGCTATGGTAGGACTAGTAATATTAATGAAAACAGAGTCAGCTGGATGTTCCTGAGAGTTGTAGAAGATGTACCTGGATAAAAAAAGAAATTGAAAACCAAGATCGTCCAATTTATAAAACAAGTGGAAAATCATAAAGTTTTTATGGCAGCTTTGAAGGAACACCTCATCCTCTATAGGCTCAGGTTGTATATGACTAAATACCAAGTCCAGCTCAGGATATTATTTCAAGTACTGAAGAGTGGTATCCATCCCCTGGCATCCCTGACTTACAGAACTTCTGCATTACCATTTCATCCCATGTTACACTGCCTCAGACCAGGGGAACACCTTTTATAGCAATGGAAGTTAACAATAGGCTCACTCCCATATAAATCACTGAACTCATCACATGCTCCAGTCTCTAAAGCCAGTTAAGAGACATTGCTTTGCAAGGTCAAGGACAGTACAACAAAATATGGACATGCCTTAAGCCAGCAGTCAGTGTACAATTCATGAATCTCTGGGTCCAAGCACCATGAGGTAGAGGTAGGAGTGCCCTCATCATTGTTATCACTTGATAAATTCTTTATTTCTTTGTCTGGCAACACTATGATTGAAGGAGTCTGGAAGTCCTAGTGTCCAAAGGAGCAGAGTTTCCATTGTGCTGTATACAGAAAGTAAGAAGGGGCCAAGAAGCTGATTTTATTACTGAGAGGGAATGGGTTGCTGCTACACAATGGATCAGAGGAGTATGTACAAATAAAACTATATGTGAAATCTATATAATTTTATATATAAGAGGATGCCCCTTAGTACACCATTGTCTGACACTCCTGGACAATGAAAAACTAAGGCAAGTCCATAAAGAATAAGGACACTAAATATTGGAGGATATCTTTTGAAATGAAGGACTGACTCACCCCTCCAGATAAAGAATGCCATTAATTTCAAGGTGGTAACGGACAGCAAGTGAAACACAGAAATGGCTGTAGAAGAATAACGTCCTGATTTTGTGATGAACTACACAAATGGGGGCTATTCTAGTAACGTCTGTCGTCACTGTTGTCGACTGCACCCCCGCCTCCCCTGCTACCGTACGTGAACAGCAGTGGCGCAGCTCACATTTTAGACCTGAAGTTGGGAATATGTCCTATTTGATATTTCCTCAAGATGTTACATTATTTAATGAGATTTGTGAGTTCACTGTTGAGTGCACAAATCTTCCACCCATATAAAAATCAAAAGCAGATGTAAAAGACTAAAGTGATGGATTATGCTATCTTTTATTAATCTCTCCAACAGCAGGCACCAGCTGAATATCAGAGGCAGAAGAAGAGGTTAGCAGCTTTTTCTAGGACTTCCTTCCTCCTGGATAAACTTTAATCGCCCCTCTAGCAAAGGCCAACCTAGTGTCCCCAGGTCTCCTCAAGTACAGGAGAGGTAGAGGGTCTCTCACTGTTCCCAGGTCTGCAGCACTACATTACTGCATTACTCTTTGCTAATTTCCCTAAGCCCTCCCGTCCCTTTAATTTTCCTCAATTTCCCTATTTAACTGAAAAAGTTAGCCAAAGGAAAAAGCATAAAATAGTAATACACTTTAAACATTTTAACTTAGAAAACACAAAAGATTTTCTGGTTGTTTAGAATAGGTTTACTACTTCTTGTTTTCCATTACCCTTCAAGCAAAACTTTATTCACAAAGCATTATGTAATTGTTTCTGGTTTCAAGTTTTTAAAGTGGAATAAGAACATCAAAACATTGTGAAAAATATCAGAGTACAGAAATCTAGATTTTTATTATTCTCTTTTCTGCCTTTATTTTTTATTTTTATTTTTTTTATTTTTTGAATATAACACAATTTATTTTTTTAACATATGCAATTATTTTCCATCATTTACAATACAGTAGTTACAATGACACTCCAAACAGAAAAGCAAAGGAAAAAATCAAAACACCAACTTCTATTTCATGTAAT